>NC_143133.1:106844675-106996190 GCF_059928025.1 Delphinapterus leucas
TCCGGGAGGATCCCACATGCCGTGGAGCAGCTGGGCCTGTGAGCCATGGCTGCTGAGCCTGTGTGTCCAGAGCCTGTGCTCCACAACGGGAGAGGTCACAACAGTGAGAGGCCCACGTACCGCAAAAAAACAAAAAGACCTAAATGTAAGGCCAAACACTATAAAACTCTTAGAGGAAAACATAGGAAGAACACTCTTTGACATAAATCACAGAAAGATCTTTTTTGACCCACCTCCTAGAGTAATGGAAATAAAAACAAAAATAAACAAATGGCACCTAATGAAATTAAAAGCTTTTGCACAGCAAAGGAAACTATAAACAAGACAAAAATACAACCCTCAGAATGGGAGAAGATATTTGCAAATGAATCAACAGACAAAGGATTAGTCTCCCGAATATATGAACAGCTCATGCATCTCAATATTAATAAAACAAACAACCCAATCAAAAAATGGGCAGAAGACCTAAATAGACATTTCTCCAAAGAAGACATACAGATGGCCAAGAGGCCCATTAAAAGGTGCTCAACATCACTAATTATTAGAGAAATGCAAATCAAAAGTACAATGAGTTATCACCTCACACTGGTTAAATGGGCGTCATCAGACAATCTACAAGCAACAAATGTTGGAGAGGGTGTGGAGAAAAGGGAGCCCTGTTGCACTGTTGGTGGGAATGTAAATTGATACAGCCACTGTGGAGAATAGTATGGAGGTTCCTTAAAAAACTAAAAATAGAATTACCATATGACCCAGCAATTCCACTACTAGGCATATACCCAGAGAATAATTCAAAATAATTCAGAATAATTCAAAAAGAGTCATAAGTCAAAAAGAGTCAGTCAACAGTGTTCACTGCAGCACTATTTACAATAGTCAGGACATGGAAGCAACCTAAGTGTCCATCAACATATGAATGGATAAAGAAGATGTGGTACATATATACAACGGAATATTACTCAGCCATAAAAAGGAACGAAATTGGGTCATTTGTAGAGATGTGGATGGACCTAGAGACTGTCATACAGCGTGAAGTAATTCAGAAAGAGAAAAACAAATATCGTATATTAACACATATATGTGGAATCTAGAAAAATGGTACAGATGAACCGGTTTGCAAGGCAGAAATAAAGACACAGATGTAGAGAAAAAACATATGGCTACCAAGGGGGAAGGTGGGGAGGGGGGGTGGGATGAACTGGGAGATTGGGATTGACATATATATATACTAATATGTATAAAATAGATAACTAATAAGAACCTGCTGTATAAAAGATAAAGAACAAAAACAAGGATGCACACTCTTGCTTTTATTCAACATAGTATTGAATGTCCTAGCCACAGCAATCAAACAAGAAAAGGAAATAAAAGGCATCCACATTCAAAAGAAAACAATAAAACTGTCATTGTTTGCAGATGACATGGTACTATGTATAGAAATCCTAAAGATGACATTAAAAAACTGTTAGAACTAATAAATGAATTCAGTAAAGTTGAAGGATACAAAATTAATATATGCAGAAATCTGTTCCATTTCTATACACTAATAAAAGAGAAATTAAGAAAATGATCTCATTTACAAGTGCATCACAAAGAATAAACTATCTAAGAATAAACCTAACCAAAGAGGTAAAAGATGTGTATTCTGAAAACTATAAGATACTGATGAAGGAAATTGAAGATGACACAAACAAATGGAAACATATTCCATGCTTATGAATTGGAAGCACTACTATTGTTAAAATGACCACACAACCCAAGGTAATCTACAGATTCAATGCAATCTCTATCAAAATATTGAACACATTTTTCACAGAACTAGAACAAATAATTATAAAATTGGTATGGAAATGCAGAAGATCCCAAATAGCCCAAGCAATCTCGAGAAAGAGGAGCAAAGCTGGAAGGATCGTGCCCCCTGATTTCAAACTATACTACAAAGCTGCAGTAATCAAAACAATATGGTACTGGCACAAAAACAGGTACATAGATCAATGGAACAGAATAGAGAGCCCAGAAATAAACCTACACCTATATGAGCAGTTAATCTATGATAAAAGGGGTAAGAATACACAATGGGGAAAAGATAGCCTCTTCAATAAGTGGTGCTGGGAAACTGGACAGCTACATGCAAAAGAATCAAACTGGACAACTTTCTCACGCTGTGCACAAAAATAAATTTAAAATGGATTAAAGACTTAAGTGTAAGACCTGAAACCATAAAACTTCTGGAAGAAAATATAAGCAGTATGCTCTTAGACATTAGTCTTAGCAATTTTTTTTTTTTGCATATATCTCCTCAGGCAAGGGAAGGAAAAACAAACATAACCATATGGACAACATCAAACTAAAAAAGCTTTTACACAGCAAGGAAGCTATGAACAACACAAAAAGTTAGCCTACTGAATAGGAGAAGATATTTGCAAATGATATATCTAATAAGGGGCTAATATCCAAAATATGCAAAGAACTCCTGCAACTCAATATCAAAAAAAATCTGATTAAAAAATTGGGAGAGGATCTGAACAGATATTTTTCCAAAGTCATACAGATGGCCAACAAGCACATTAAAAAAAAATGTTCAACATTACTAATCATCAGAGAAATGCAAATCAAAAGCACCATGAGATACCACCTCACACCTCTCAGAATGGCAATCATCAAAAAGGCAACAAATAGCAAGTATTGGGAAGGGTGTGGAGAAAAAGGACCTCTCGTGCACTGTTGGTGGGAATGTAAACTGGTGCAGCCACTATGGAAAACAGTATGGAGGTTCCTCAAGAAAATAAGAATAGAACTACCACATGATCCAGGTATCCCACTTCTGGGTATTTATCCAAAGACTATAAAAGTACTAATTCACTAATGTTCATCGCAGCATTATTTACAATAGCTAAGACATGGAAACAACCTAAGTGTCCATCAACAGATGAATGGATAAAGAAGGCATGGTATATACGTACAGTGGAATATGTTTACTAGACTTACCATGGTGACCATTTCATAATGTATGAAAATGTCAAATCACTATGTAATACAGCTGAAACTGATATAATATTGTACCTCAACTATAATCCCATAAAATAAGAATGAATGAATGAATG
Source organism: Delphinapterus leucas (assembly GCF_059928025.1). Classification (NCBI taxonomy): domain Eukaryota; kingdom Metazoa; phylum Chordata; class Mammalia; order Artiodactyla; family Monodontidae; genus Delphinapterus; species Delphinapterus leucas. Next base: position 106,847,780 of record NC_143133.1, read on the forward strand.
TCATACCTCCCTCCAAGCCTCTTTCTACCATTGTAATCATTGAAGTTTTATTGCCAAACATTGAAGACAAGATATAGAATAAAGTGTCTCTGGGAACAGAGACATATGAGGGGCATGTCAGGACTCTGTTAAGATGACCACACATCCCTCCTTCAGTCAGTGCCTGAGGCATCTGATCTTTGCTTCTGCAATATTTAGAATGGACAGTATTTAAGGCAAATCAGCCCTGACACCCCATACAGTCTTGGAATTAGGTATTAGGCCAATTAACCTACAGACTCAGAAACACAGCCAGGTTAAGAGAGTGGGTGAGTGACATTCGAAATGATCCAAGGCTTCAACATGTAGTTTCAAATCAGGATCAGTTATGAAGCTGCCCAAGTAAACCCCAGCGTAGAGCAATCCCTATAAAATAAGTTTCTGACATCGGGGTGGTAGCAAGGAAAGGAACTTTTTCCTTTCAAACCATTACCTAGAGCATCAATCATCATGATGGCAGATAAATCATAGTTCATCTCCAGTATTTATTAAAGTGCCCAAAATATCATAGATACTCAATATTTATTAGACAAATGAATCTCAGCTTTTTAGAATGTTTGACAGTTGGTTCCAGGTAGAAATGAAGGATTAAGCAAATGCTTCTAATCTGACTCCCTCCAGAACCCCCACTAAAACACATAAGGATGGGGCAGAGGGAGAAGAAACAATAACAACATAATTTTGGAGGCTAGAAAGCAGTGACAAAGGACCTGGCAGACCTGAGAAAACCAAATGCTAAGTTAGTGGCATTGCAAAACCCTCTGGATGTGGAGTGAAGATGCAGGAGGGCTGAAATAAGAGAACTGGTTGGAGGTTGGAAGCTACTTGAGAGGTAGCTACTTTTATACCCTACCTTCTCCCCCACTTTTTTCCACTGGGTGACTCCCCTCTCCTACTCTAACAGAAGTGGAGGTTTATTCACTTTTTTTTCCCCCAAAGCTGAAGGGGCTTACGGACTCTAGCAAGAAAACAGGGATTAATTAATATAAGCACACCAAATGCTCAGATCTTCTCCCAATTCCTGATGGGTTAGAAATCAACCCTTACCCTCCAGACAGAAGATTGGAGAAGACTTCTCTAAGGAATATGACTAGCCCAAGTGAAAAAAAAATCCCTAAAGATAGTGATACGGAGTGGGATGGGGTGAGGGGTGGAATTCCCTAATAAAGAGCTTACTCATATCATCCTTCAGTAAAATGTATGGTCAATAAGTCTTCCCGAAAGCATAGAGCTTCTCATCAGCTTTTTGCTATCCCACCCTTTAAATATAAGCAGGCAACTAGGATTACCAAACATCAGAGGAAATCTTAATAGGAAGGATAACCGAAGGACCTAAATTGACAGATTAAAAGAGCCCACAATTACCCAGCTCAATGAATGGAAACATATCAAGCGTATTATCATGAAATTCTAGAACACCAGACACAGAGACAACATTCTCTATACTTCTAAAGAGAAAAAGCACATATACAAATGAGTAGGAATCAGAATGGCATCAGACTTGTCAACAACCACCCTGAGCCCTGAACTTTGAGGACAGTAGAGCATTGCCTCCAAAATTCTGAAAGAAAATGATTTCCTACCTAAAATTCTATACCCAGACGAACTGTCCACCAAAAATAAAAGTAGAATATACATAAATTCCCAAAAAGCTTACTTTCCATGCACCCTTTCTCAAGAAGCTTAGGGATGACATGCTAAATCAGAAAGAGAGAGAGAGAGAAAGGGAGTAAACCAAGGAAGAAGAAGGTGTGGAGGTGTGGATTCTAGGGAAACAGAAAATCCACGTAAGGAAATAGGTGAAGTGAGTCCTCAGGATGATGGTGGTGTAAGAGGTGTGTACCAGGTTTAGAGGGCAACAAGTACACAGAGGAGTGATGTGACTCAGGAGAGGTTATCACTAAGATGTCAACTGCTATTACTTTTTAAAATCTGAAGATGGAATGCCTGAATAAGCATAATCCAGGTTGTTTTTGGTATTTCCTTACCCATGTTTTCACAGTTTCTGTTCTCCTGCCCGCCTGCCCTCCCCCTCCTCCACACTATGACCTACTGCCTGCGTAAACTGAGAAAGCTCATTAAACCTCACAGAAGTTTTCTGCATGGACCTACTCCAGAACTGGAGATGGGTTTTGGTGAATTTAGAAAATGCAGAGCAATCCTCTCCCCCACCATAGTCTTGCCAGATGTCCTGTACCCAAACCACCTGCCAATGGTCCCGACTGTAATAAGTCCTATGTTTCCCAAGTCTCATTCATGACCTTATCCACTGATTTCTCCAGAAATGGCTGTTATACATTTTCATAGATGCTGAAGCCAGATTATGGGCTAGAAATTCTCTTTAGCTTATCTTCTTGGAGATCATCTAACAGAGCCTTCCTGTGCTTTTTCTTACACACCTGGGTTTCTGCTTGCTGCTCAGTTTTATATTAACCACATATGGTGGTTGATAAAATATTTGAGGAAAAACAGATGTTTGATAGTGGTATTCCTTATTTATTTTGATGACTTCCCTCACCTGGGACTTTGGAAATGAAATCCTGAGGATTGAGCCAATGAGTAGTGGATAGAAGTGGAAAGAGTTTGTGTTGCAGAAAAGCAGCCTCAAAGGACCTGAATAGCTGAGAAAGCATTCATCTTCTCTGCTTCCATTTCATGTCCCACATCATCTCCATTTGGCTGCTAAAATCTCCAATTCCAAATCTTCCCCTGCTGCCAGTACTAGACCCTTTCGAGGAAAAAACAAAGCAAAACAAAACAAAACAAAATACCTAAGTGGTAGCAGCAATGCTGCAGAGAGACTAAGGGTGTGATAAGGAGACAGAGCTGAGTCCAAAATACTGGGCCCTCTCAACCTTGCTCCTGGCTACCAGGTCACTCTGCTGCTTAAATTCCTCCCATGATCTCTATCGCCCCATCAATGGATGGCATACAAAGGGTTTTCATTTCACTTTTCCCTACCTTGCCAGCTTCACCTGTGATGGTCCATTATAGCATTTTTCTCTTGTCCACAGCAATATTCATCTAATTCCCTGGCTACTGTGTTCACAACTATCGGGTTGGCCAAAAAGTTCATTCGGGATTTTCATACCATCTTACAAAAAACCCAAACAAACTTTTTGGACAACCCAATACTTTGGTCAAGCTTAGAAGTCTCTTCTTACACCCTCCCTTCTTCTTTGCCTGGTTAATACCTACGTATTTTCAAGACCCAGTTCAGACATAACTTCCTCCAGTAAAGCTCCACTACCCTAGCAACCGCTCTTCCCTGGACTGGGTTAGATGTGCTTCCTCTGTGCATGTCACACTGTACTGAAAATTCTCTATTTATCTCTCTGTGTCTTTCATTACATTAAATCCCTTGAAGATAGGGCCAAGGTCTTCCATCTCTGCAACTCCAGTGCCTAGCCCTGGGTCTAGTATAGAGTAAGCAGTCAAATAAATATTTGATGAATGTAATTCTTATAAAGCCTATCATATTGAAATTATGTTCACATTATTTTCTTTTAAAAATAATTAACAGGGCTTTCCTGGTGGCGCAGTGGCTGAGAGTCCGCCTGCCGATGCAGGGAACACGGGCTCGTGCCCCGGTCCGGGAAGCTCCCACATGCCGCGGAGCGGCTGGGCCCGTGAGCCATGGCCGCTGAGCCTGTGCGTCCGGAGCCTGTGCTCCGCAATGGGAGAGGCCACAACAGCAAGAGGCCCGCATACAGCAAAAATAAATAAATAAATAAAAATAATTAACATACTTAATTTTTTAGAGCTGTTTTAGGTTTGCAGGAAAATTGAGCAGAAAGTACAGAGTTCCTATATTCCCCCTCTTGCCCCACCCAGTTTCTCCTGTAATTAACATCTTGCACTAATGTGGTATATTTGTTACACTTGATGAGCCAATATTGACACATTATCATTGGCTAAAATCTACAGTTTACATTAGGGCTCACATTGCATGTTGTACAGCCTATAGGTTTTGACAAATGTAAAATATTGTATAGTCTAAGGGTTGTGACAAATAGTTACATTTGTATCATACAGTATGGTTTCACTCCCCTAAAAATCCACTGTGTTCCACCTACTCATCCTCCCTCCCTCCCTCAAACCCCTAGAAACCACTGATCTTTTTACTGTCTCCATAATTTTTTCTTTTCCAGGATGTCATAGAGTTGGAATCATACAGGATGTAGGCTTTTCACACTGGCTTCTTTCACTTAGCAATATGCATTTAAGTTTCCTCTCTGTCTTTTTGTGGAACATTATTATTTTTAATCTTCAAAACAACTCTGCAAGCTAAGTATTATTTTAGTAGATGAACACCTGAGACTTGGAGAGGGAAGGTGACAGTGCAGAAGTAGTCAAAGTAACAATAATGCCTTACTATCTGTCCATTAAATAACATTCATTGGTCCCTGCTTTGTGTCGGGCATGGTGTTTGCTTGATTCCAAGAGCAATAAGAAGATAATTTCCTAGTCCTCAAGGAACTAAGAGTTCAGTGTATGACAGGTATATTAAAAAAATTCATCACTTCACAGTACGAAAAGGGTTACTAAAAGGGTAGGTATCCTGCTGATATAAGTAGTAATTCAGATAATGTAGGCACTTGTCACAATAATGCCACATAGTGCTCATAAAATGCTGACTATTATTATTTCATTTAGTCCTTACAACAGCCCTAACCCCTGTACATTGCTATCTCTTGTTTTTCTGATCAAGAAATAGTTCAAAGTAATTAATTAACTTGCTCAAAATCACAGAAGAAGGAAGTGAATCTGGGCTTGCCCCAAGTCCATGTGCCCTCTATATTCTTCTTGTCTCGGTGATCCTGGCAGAAGTGACATCATGTCCCAAGGTAGAGACATTAAAGAGAAGGGTGTGTTAGGGACAGTGCCAAGTTGAGAGTGACTGGAGCACAGAGGGTAAGGACAGGAGCAGTGAGCAGTGGGGCTGGTCAGTCAGGCTATGAAGGACTCCCAAGTTCTGAAGTTCGTAAAATGCTCCCAACCCGCTCATTTGCTCATGCTATTTAGCTCTGAGAAGTGCTGAAGCTGAACATTCCGTTTGGAGGGCACAGAATAAGACAAGCTCTGTGTAAGACACTTTTGGTCTTGCTGAGGTCAGTGTGGTGGGTTTGTTGCTGAGGGAGAGTTCTGACAATTGCTATTGAGACACTACCTAAGCAAAGATAAGCAAAAACGTTTGACTTCCGAAAGCAAAATTAGAGGGAAGCACAGTAAATCAAGATTCCATACGTAACAAGTTTTGCAAATAAACACCAATTTGAAGAGAAGCTTCAGGAAATGGAATTTAAATTGACTGAGTCCAAGTCTTTACAGAAGACCCATCTGCTTTCCCCCCTAGGTAACTTGTGGGGGCATTTCCTTTTATCATCCAACGGCTTCTTTATTTGAGGGCTAGAAATAAGTAGAAAATTTACCTTTGATCTCTATTATACGCTTGAAAGCATCAGAGCTGAATTTTTCTCTTCTGGGGAGAAAATGAAAATTAATTTCTTCCTAGCTATTTTTTAATGTATTTGGCATTGATTTCAATATAATAGAAAAAATATTAGCATTGAATTTCAATTCAGAACAATTGAAGAACATTACCAATACCTACTAATCTGATATATTTTTAAAGTATGACTTAAATGAAAACAAACCAATGGAGGTCATTTTAACCATATTTTCTTGTTCCCATAAAAAAAAAATCTGTTTTCTGCCAATACTTGTTTACTTATTTAACCAAACTGGTTATTGAGGATCTACTATTGCCCAGCTTGGTGTCAGGTACTAAGAATATAGTCATAATCCAGACAGACACAATCCCCACCCTGATGGAATTTATAGTCTAATTAATATTACAAAAATTTATAAACAATTGTATCAAAGGGTTAACTTAGACGTTTTTATTACTATATTGCAAGAAGATTGGGCTTGTGAGTGCATAGAACAGCACTTCTTAAACTTCACATGTGAATCACCTGGGGAGTTTATCAAAATCCAGGTTCTGATACAGTAGATCTAGGGTGGAGCTGCTATTCTGTATTTAAATGCGTTGTCATGCTGATGCCGCCAGCCTGTGGACCATACTTCGTAACAAGGACATAGACTATTAAGATGTAAGACGTAATATTAAAATATAAGGCATAGGGCTTCCCTGGTGGCACAGTGGTTGAGAGTCAGCCTGCCAATGCAGGGGTTCGTGCCCCCGGTCCGGGAAGATCTCACGTGCCGCGGAGCTGCTGGGCCCATGAGGCATGGCCGCTGAGCCTGCGCGTCCGGAGTCTGTGCTTGGCAGTGGGAGGGGCCACAACAGTGAGAGGCCCGCGTACCGCCAAAAAAAAAAAAAAAAAAAATATATATATATATATATATATATATGTCATAGAGTAATATTAAAATTTTTTCTTTGGGGTATAGAGCACATGGTAAGAATAAATGGGTGAATGAGATGCATTTACAAATATAAAATGTTCCCAAGGGGAAGTAGAAAGTGGTCTCGGAGCCATATAGAGAAGAAACATCATGAAGACTGGGGAGGGGAGGGGGTTCAGGAGGTGCTTCCCAAGGGAGGTAGTGTCTCTAATTGAGCCAGGAAGATGTGGAGGACGTCTGCTGCTGGAGAGGGCAGGATGGTGCTCCAGGTTGAGCGCTGGCATTGGTGTTTTCAAGGGTCAGCTCAGGGCTCGTCCAGAGACCAGCTACTTGTTCTCTTCAGTAGCTCTTCTGTGCAGGGAAGCAGGAAGGATAAGGCTGGTAAGGAGGTCCAGAGGAAGCCTTGCCTGATGAAAACCACCCCCATCAAGGCCAGCCCCAGCATTCCTAAGACTGGACCCAAAGACTCTGACCTTTCTTTTTACTTGTTTTCTCTGCATACATAGCACACAATACTTGGACTTACTACTCAGGGCTTTGGCTGGTGTCTAGTTCAGGTATCACTGTTTTTCAGCTCCTCTGGCCACTGACTATACCTCCCCTGGCCCTATGAAGTGGAAACTGAACTGGCATGGCTATGCGTTTGACAGAATATCTGGTAATAGACTTCTCTGCATTGGCCCTAAGATCCCTTTTTGTGAACTGTTGTTTTGGGGGCTCAGTTGGGTTCTGCTCTCATAACCAGAACACATGGCAAGACTGTTCCCATATTCCTGCTGGAGCTGAGTTCCTGTTGTCCCTGTTAGATGGACGTGAAGTCTCCCATTCACCTCCATCTTCCCAGTCTATGTTGTCCTCCTCATTTATATTACCTACTTGATCCTTGGGAGGAATCTGAGGCTGCAGTCTGATTGAATATGGGGAACAAAGGCAAAGGATGGGGGATAAAGACAGAGATAGAGTAGTGAAGAGGAGCTATATATGAGGAGCTGTGTCTGCCTTAATTACTTCTGTATTCCCACTGCCCAAGAGAGCTCCTAATCCATAATAGAGGATCAACACATGTTGACTTAATTTTATTTATTTATTTTATTTTATTTTATTTTTTTTGCGGTACACTGGCCTCTCACTGTTGTGGCCTCTCCCGTTGCGGAGCACAGGCTCTGGACGTGCAGGCTCAGTGGCCATGGCTCACGGGCCCAGCCGCTCCGCGGCATGTGGGATCTTCCCGGACTGGGGCACGAACCTGTGTCCCCTGCATCGGCAGGCAGACTCTCAACCACTGTGCCACCAGGGAAGCCCGACTTAATTTTAAATACAGATTTTGTATAATCTTATTTCACTAATTTTCAAGACATTATGGATTTTAAAAGTACTCTATTTAGGGAACTTTTTAGGTTTCTCAACCCATAAGTATTTTCTATCTTATATCATTTTAAAGGTAGATGAGATAGTATTTATGGTAGACAGAATTCTAAGATGACCCCCAATGACCCTTACCCCTTTGAGTGTGGGTGGGAACTCTGACTATAATGAGATATCACTTCTATGGTCATGCTATGTTATATGGCAAAAAGGAGATTTTCATGGATCTAACATTATTGCATGAATCCTTTAAAAGCAGAGTTTTCTTTGGCTGGTTGCAAAAGAAGAAGCTAGGATTTGATGTCCCATTACTGGCTTGAAGATGGAGGGGACCTGAGAGTGACTTCCAGGAGCTGAGAGCCAGCAAGAAAGTGGTGACTTCAGTCCTACAACCACAAGGAAATGAATTCTGTCAACAACTTGAATCATCTTAGAAGCAGATTCTTCTCCAGAGCCCTCAGATAAGAGCCCTTCCTAGCCCACACCTCGATTTGGGCTCTGGAAGACCCCAACCATAAAACCCAGTTGAACCTGCATTGGCTCCTGACATTCAGAACTGTGAGCTATTAAACGGCTGTTGCATTAAGCTTCTAAATTTGTTGTAATGCGTTGTGCAGCAGTGGAAAACTAATATGACATTTTATATGTCAAAGAAGTTTGCAATATATATGTACACATACATACATGTATTTATAATGTATCCACATAATATGTGCATTTAGCTTGCATGTAGTCTACTGTATGTACTGGAGGAAAAAAGAGAAAAAAAATAATTTAAATAGTGTGGGCAACAACCCCTCTTGGTTATTGCCCTCAAAAAGCCATCAGCAACATCTGACAGAGTTGCACTCTCTTCTTGCAACACATTTTTCATGTAGCGTACTGGACAACCTCCTTTTAGGTTCACCTCCCAGTTTACTAGACACTTCTTTTCAGTCTTTTTCGGGTTTCTCTTCTTCTTCCTTAACTGTAGATTTTCCTAAATACGTTACACATACATATTACCCTACCCTGCAGGGTGGTGTAAACAAAATGCAATAGTCCTTCATAGGCAGTTAAAAGGTATTCAAGGGTAATTTTGACTATCCCCTGCTCAAGAAACAACTTCACTCTATCAGTTTTTCTCATCTAAAATTGAGAGTCACCCAGACATTTTGGTATGAGGTCAAGAGGATTAGTGAATTACCCTGTCTTCACATCGGAGCTCTTCTTTAGCTCTGAACCTCTGCTGTCCTATATAGAAGCCATTAGCCACGAGTGGGGATTTAAATTTAAATTTTAATTAGTTAAAATTACATAACATTTAGGGACTACTCTGGTGGTGCAGTGGTTAAGAATCCACCTGCCAATGCAGAGGACACAGTTTCAAGCCCTGGTCCGGGAAGATCACACATGCCTTGGAGCAACTAAGCCCGTGCACCACAACTACTGAGCCTGTGCTCTAGAGCCTGCAAGCCACAACTACTGAGCCCGCGAGCCAGAACTACTGAAGCCTGTGCGCCTAGAGCCTGTGCTCCGGAACAAGAGAAGCCACCACAATGAGAAGCCTGCGCACTGCAACAAAAAGTAGCCCCCACTCACCGCACTAGAAAAAGCCCGCACACAGCAACAAAGACCCAATGCAGCCAAAAATTAATTAATTAATTAATTAACTTTAAAAAATTACATAACATTTAGATTTTAGTTCCTTGGTGGCACACATTTCAAGTGTCCAATAGCCAGTGTTACCCATGACTACCATCTTGGACAACATAGAGCATTGCTATCATCAGAGCAAGTTCTTCTGGATGTGGAAAAGACCAACCCCTTTCACTGCCATCTGGTCCTCTCCACTTAAATATCCTAGACTCATTGCTTTCCCCAGAGAAGATTTCACAAAGGAGTGATGTAAAAAATGCATTCTTTGGAAACAAATTGTCTGAGTTTCAATCCTGGCTCCACCATTTGCAGCCTTTGCCCTCCTAAGAAGGCTACCTGACCTCTCTGTGTCTCAGTTTCTCTATCTGTAAATTGGGGATAATAGTAGGAACTATCTCCTAAGGTTGTTGTGAAGGTTAAATGATATAATTTATATAATGCCCTTAGAATAGTGCCTAACTCTTGAGTTCTCAATAAATGTTAGCTATTATTTTTTGCATTAGTATTGTTTTAGAGACCTACTTGGAATTTGGTGTAATTTATTAATCTGAAGAGTCATGATTTTTATTAATTCTGGATAATTTTCAGTCATTTTCAAATGTTGTCCTTCCTTAATTCTTTTCGCTTTTCCTTTCTAGAATTCTAGTTGGACATCCATTGAGCCTTGTCATTATATCTTCTATAACCTTTATGTGACTTAGCTTCCTTACCAATTAAATAAGAATACAAATAGTATCTACCTCATAGGGTTGTTGTTAGAATTAAATAAGATATTTAAAACACTTTGAATAGTACCATATGTGTGTCAGCTATTATAACACCCTGGTTATAGCTCCTTATTCATTTTTAGCCCTTGTAGATTTCCCTTAATTTATTCGGGGAGTGATACTGTGATTTATAATAAGAAATATATATTTGGTCTTTGTCCAACTTCTATCAGGAGCTCCTAAAACCCTTAGAATTTCCTGTGATGAAAGTGATAAAAAGTGTCTTTTGTTATGTTAATGAGGTATCTTTTGGACCCCATCAAAAGATGGGGCCTGGTTGTCAGTGGAGCCAACCATGTGGTTAGAGGGCTGGAACTTTCAGTCCCACCTCTGACCACCAGGGAGGAAAGAAGACCTGGAGATTGAGTTCAATCACCAATGGCTGGTGATTTAATCAACCATGCCTTTGCAATGAAGCCTCCATGAAAACCCAGAAAGACTGGCTTCAGACATCTTCCAGATTGGTGAACACATGGACATTTGGGGAGAGTGGCAAAATCAGAGAGGGCCTGGAAGCTCCATGTCCTTTCCCTACATCCTGCTCTATGCATCTCTTCCATCTGACTGTTCCTGAGTTGTATCCTTTTATAATAAACCGGTAATCTACTAAGTATAATATTTCTCTGAGTTCTATGGGCCACTCTAGCAAACTCAGGGGGTGGTCGGAGGAAGTGGGGGGAGGTTAGCATTTCCAATCTGCTGCTGTCTCCAGGTGGACAGTGTCAGAATTGAGTTGAACTGTAAGACACACGGTGGTGTCTGAGAATTGCTTGGCGATGTGGGGAAAACCCTCACATGTTGGAATTGGGAGCAGAATTGTGCGATATTTTGTAATAGAAAGGTCTTTTCCTGATTATTTAGTTCACTCCGTTGTGAAAAGAGAAGTTATTTTAGACTCTCTTTTGCTTGCAAACCTTTATATATAATCTTTCTTCTGTTCAGAACACTTTCTTTCCCTCTTACCTCCTTTCATGACTGTTTAAGACAGAGTTTAATATCTGTAACAGTTGGAATCACACTAACTGTGTGACAGAAAACCCAAAATGATCATAGCTTTAAAAAGTAGAAGTTTATTTCTGACATAAATGAAGTCTAGATGTATGAGGTCTGATAGGTATGCCTTCTCCATGATCACTACAGGGACAGGCTTCTAGTTCCTTAGTATCTGTGGTTAAAGATGGCTACTGCAGTTCCAGCCATTACATCCAAATTCTAGTCAACAGAGGCAAGGGGTGAAGAAGGGCATGTCCCTTCCCTTTAATACATTTCTTTAAAGTTGTACACACCGTTTCCCATTGGCCAGAATCTGGTCACGTGGCCATGCCTAGTGCCATGGGACACTGGAGAATGTAGTCTTTATTCTTGACCACCAAATACCAAGGAGATAACAGATATTGGGGGAAACAGGTAGTTTCTACTTCTCCTATGATCCCTGTTGGATCCTATATCTTCCCATCTTGCTTACCTCTAGGGTGACTGATTTGGCCTGGTTTGCCCCAAACTTGCCTGGTGTTTGCACTGAAAGTCCCTATGTCCCAGGGACATCCTCCCACCCCTCAGCCCCCAGGCATGGGCAAGCACACTGGGACAATAGTCACCCTACGTCACCTCTACCATGAATCTTATCACACTATGAGCTCCCTGAGGGACAGACCTGCACCCGATTCACAGTTACATTCTCAGTACCTATCACAGTGCTCCACACATGGTAGGCAATCAATAATAGCAAATACTTACATAGTGCTTTTTATGTGTCAGGAACTGTTCTAAGTGCTTTACATATATGTTATGAGTTGAATTATGGCCCCTGCCCCCACTTCCTATGTTAAAGTCCCAGTACCTCAGAATGTGACCTTATTTGGAAATAGAGTAGCTGCAGATGTATTTAGTTAAGATCAGGTCAACTGGAGTAGGGTGAGCCTCTAATCCATTATGACTGGTGTTCTTATAAAAAGGGGAAATTTGGGGCTTCCCTGGTAGCGCAGTGGTTGAGAGTCCGCCTGCCGATGCAGGGGAGACGGGTTCGTGTCCCGGTCTGGGAGGATCCCGCATGCTGCGGAGCAGCTGGGCCTGTGGGCCATGGCCGCTGGGCCTGCACGTCTGGAACCTGTGCTCCGCAGCGGGAGAGGCCACAGCAGTGAGAGACCTGCGTACCGCAAAAAAAAAAAAAAAAAATTGGGAAATTTGGACACAGAGACATGCACACAGGAAGAACTCCATGTGAATATTGGAGTTATTCTGCACAAGCCAAGGAACTACCTGAAACAAGGAGAGAGGCCTGGAACAGATCCATCCCTAGAGCTTTTAGAGGGAGCCTGGCTCTCCCAACACATTGATTTTGGACTTCCAGCCTCCAGAACTGTGAGACAATAGATTTCTGTTGTTTAAGCCACTCAGTTTATCGTACTTTGTTACAGCAGCCCCAACAAATCAACATAATATATTAACTCATTTTAATCTTCACAGCTCCCTTGTGAGATATTATTATTATCCCTATTTTATTGATTTATTTATATTTTTTTTGATGGGGACCATTTTTTTAAGTCTTTATTGTATTTGTTACAGTAATGCTTCTGGGTTTTTTTGGTTTGTTTTTTTTTTTTTTGCGGTACGCGGGCCTCTCACTGTTGTGGCCTCTCCCGTTGCGGAGCACAGGCTCCGGACGCGCAGGCTCAGCGGCCATGGCTCACGGGCCCAGCCGCTCTGCGGCATGTGAGATCTTCCTGGACTGGGGCACGAACCCTTGTCCCCGGAATCAGCAGGTGGATTCTCAACCACTGCACCACCAGGGAAGCCCAGTGCTTCTGTTTTATGTTTTGGTTTTTTGGTTGCGAGGCATGAGGGATCTTATCTCCCTGACCAGGGATTGAACCCATACCCCCCTGCACTGGAAGGTGAAATCTTAACCACTGGACAGCCAGGGAAGTCTCTATTACCCCTATTTTAGAGATGAGGAAACCAAAGCACACAGCAGTTAAGAAAACCAAAGAGAGTGCCAAGGAGAAAAAAAGTGAAAGAAGTATAGACAAACTGAAAGAAAGAAGGAAAGAGGAGAGAAAGGAACATTTTTGAAAAGTTAAACTGTGGACAGGAATAAAGAGAAAGAAAAAAGTGGTAAAGGAAAAGGATTAAAGCTTGACCTGGCCAAAGAACACTAGAAGCTCTAGGTCACTGTATATAAACCACTAATATTTTTCTTTTTCAGATGTGTCAAGAGTTTGAATAAAAACATTCTTCTGTCAGGAAATGAACTCTTTTAAAAAATAATTAATTAATTAATTAAATTTATTTATTTTTAGCTATGGTGGGTCTTCGTTGCTGTGCACAGGCTTTCTCTAGTTGTGGTGAGCAAGGGCTACTCTTCATTGCGGTGCGTGGGCTTTTCATTGGGGTGGCTTCTCTTGTTGTGGAGCACAGGCTCTAGGGGCATGGGCTCAGTAGTTGTGGCTCACGGACTCTAGAGCGCAGGCTCAGCCGTTGTGGTGCACTGGCTTCGTTGCTCCGTGGCATGTGGGAACTTCCCGGACTAGGGCTCAAACCCGTGTCCCCTCCATTGGCAGGCGGATTCTTAACCACTGTGCCACCAGGGAAGCCCTGAACTCTCATTTTTGACACTTCCATGTATTTTATTATATTTTGAACCTGAAGCTACAGCTCCTGAGAGCCCTGGTCTTGATTTTGCAATATAGGCTTCATTTTTATTTGAAGAGAGGGACTAATAATAATCGCTTGTTCCGTGAATGTGACTTTGAGAGATTTGGGTTTTATGCTCATATACTTTATGGGTTTGTTTTTGATGGATGAAATAGTACTTTTTTTTGAATTTTATTTTATTTATTTTTTATACAGCAGGCTCTTATTAGTTATCTATTTTATACATATTAGTGTACACGTGTCAATCCCAATCTCCCAATTCATCACACCACCACCTTCCCCCTGCCACTTTCCCCGCTTGGTGTCCATACATTTGTTCTCTACATCTGTGTCTCTGTTTCTGTCCAGCAAACCAGTTCATCTAGAAATAGTACTTATTTTAAAATGCTATTATATATTATATGTTATGCTTCTTACCTCTAGTTTCATATATATATATATTTTTTTTTTTCTTGCTGAAGGAAGGCATAGCTGAAGTGCAAAGTTGGAAGCAGTACTTTGTGAAGATGGGTTTTAATCCTCCAGAATGCAGCATACATTATATCAGAGATCTTTCGTTTTATGGTGCTGTGTCTCCAGTCAGAAGAAGATATGGATCTGTAATTGAGGAATAGAAGCAGGCGTGGCACCACTGACCATCACTCCCAGTGACCTATGGAGTTATGCTTCGTGGGTTCTCCAGGGTTAGAGGTTCTGGTTTTCCATAGGGGTATGTTCTCTCCAGAGCACACAGCAAGGGTCCAGTTGAATTACAAACTATGGCTGCCATCTGGGCACTTTGAGCTCCTTGTGACCAGGGACCAGCAAGTGAGAAGAATGACCATCTTGGCAGGGATAATTAACTCTGGTGGACAGCGGGAGATAAGGCTGATTTCCCACAAGGGGAAACGGAGGCTTATGTGCGGAACTCAGATGACCACTTGGGTGTTCCTTGGTTCCTGATTCTCCTTTGATCAATTGTAACTGTGAACAGACAAGTGAAGCAACCCTAAACTGAAAAGGATATGATTACTAGGGGCTAAGATACTTCAATAGTGAAAGTGTGGGTCATACCCCCAGGTAAGCTCCTGAGACCAGCAGAGGTGGTAGCTGAGGGCAGGAAAAATTTAGAATGGATGGTGGAGAAGGGAGGCTATGAGAACTAGCGGAGGTGCAAGACCAACTGCAGTGATGAAGGGTGACCTGAGCTGGACGGGTACAGCGAAGTGGATTTGCATAATGCAAGAACTCGACTGTGGGTAACAGTCTTCCTTGCTTCAAGAAAGCTCTTGCTGCCCAGGTACAAAGAGCGTGGTAAGTGGACAGTTAGCAGCTCCTTCAGCGTCTGCCTGCTTTCAAGCAGCCTGTGCCAATGACTGAGCAAGGTGGTGACCCAAGGGCTTAGCCATTTATACCACAGGACTAGCAGAGGCTTTCTCGGGTCTGCATTGTGGTACGACAGTTCCCCTTGACCAATATTTCTGTCTCTCTGTTCCTTTCACAGGTGTGACACTAATAAACTTTTTGCGCCTCTAACTCTTTTCCAGCGACTGATTCCTGGGGTATCCCAAAGCCAGTACAGGCTGTATAAGAACAAACCACAAAACCTCAGTGGCATACAACATGAAGCATTCCTTATTGCTTGTGAGTTCAGAGGCCAGCTGGCTGCAGTTTGGGTCTTAGCTGGGTCTGTGGTCTGCTGCCGGTCAGCAGGTCTGCCAGTCTTTCACATGTTGGGTTCACCTTGACTTGTGCAGATGGTGATGGAAAGCTTCCAAGAGAACAAGCTGAATGAAGCAAGCAAGGCCTCTTGTGATCTAGACTTAGAATGCGCACACCATCTCCTCTGCCATACTCTACAGGCTAAAGCAAATCTCAAAGCCAGCCCAATTTCATGGCATAGGGAACCATCTCTTGTGGGAGGAGATGTGAAGTCATGTTATAAAGTGTATAGGTATATGGCCTTTATGATGTTGAGGTAGGTTCCCTCTATGACCACTTTTTGGAGAGTTTTTGTCATAAATGGATGTTGAATTTTATCAAAAGCTTTTTCTGCATCTATTGAGATGATCATATGGTTTTTACTCTTTAATCTGTTAATGTGGTGTATCGCATTCATTGATTGGCAGATATTGAAAAATCCTTGCATCTCTGTATTTTGGGGATGTTTCATCAAACCCGCTTGATAATGGTGTATGATCCTTTTAAAGCAGGGGTCCCTATCCCCCAGGCCAAAGACTGGTAGCAGTCTGTGGCCTATTAGGAACCGAGCCGCACAGCAGGAGGTGAGCAGCAGGCAAGCAAGCGAAGCTTCATCTGTATTTACAGCCGCTCCCCATCGCTCACATTACCGCCTGAGCTCCACCTCCTGTCAGATCAGCAGTGGCGTTAGATTCTCATAGGAGCGCAAACCCTGCTGTGAACTGCGCATGTGAGGGATCTAGGTTGCACGCTCCTTATGAGAATCTAATGCTGGATGATCTCAGGTGGAGCTGAGGGGGTGATGCTAGCGTTGGGGAGTGGCTGCAAATATAGATTATCATTAGCAGAGAGGTTTGACTGCACAGAGACCATAATAAGTCAATTGCTTGCAAACTCATATCAAAACCCTATCAGTGAGTGGCAAGTGACAATTAAGCTGCATCTGGTGGCAGGCTTTATAGTGGCAAGTGAGTTGATGTACTTCAATTGTATAGCTGCATCCGGTGGCAGGCTTTAAGTCAGAATCCAACACTTATTTTAGTCTGAGCGTGGCCCGCCCATTATTTTAGTTACCACTTCCGTCCATGCCTCTTTCCCACACTGTGCACTTGTCTCAGTCACAGCTTTGTAAGCCCACAAGCTAACCCTAGCCAAAATGAGTAAAAAACAAACATCGCTGGAGAGCTTCTTTGAAAAGGGGGAAAGACAGCAGAAGACTCTAAGACTGCCAACAAAAAGAAAGCTGTATTTAAAAGAAAATACCAGGAGTCCTGCTTAAATTACAGGTTCATCACAACAGGTGATTCACATTCTCCAAGCCCGCCTTGTAAAATATGTGGCAACTGGCTATCCAACAAAGCCATGAAACCTTCAAAACTGCTTCACCACATGGAGGCCAAGCATCCTGCATTAAAAGACAAGGCTTTGGAATTTTTCAAAAGAAAAAAACATGAACACGAAGAACATAAGCAATTGTTGAAGGCCACCACTTCATCAAATGTTTCCGCATTGAGAGCATCATTCTTAGCAGCTAACCGCTTGCTAAAGCTAAGAAGCCCTTTACTGTTGGTGAAGAGTGGTTCCTTCCTGCTGCTAAAGACATTTGTCATGAACTTTTTTTCTTTTCTTTTTTTTTTTTGCGGTACATGGGCCTCTCACTGTTGTGGCCTCTCCCGTTGCGGAGCACAGGCTCCGGACGCGCAGGCTCAGCGGCCATGGCTCACGGGCCCAGCCGCTCCGCGGCATGTGGGATCTTCCCAGACCGGGGCACAAACCCATGTCCCCTGCATCGGCAGGCGGATTCTCAACCACTGCGCCACCAGGGAAGCCCTATCATAAACTTTTAGGAGAGGCTGCAGTTCAAAAGGTGGCAGGTGTTCCTCTTTCGGCTAGCACCATAACTAGACGAATTGATGAAATAGCAGGGGATACTGAGGCACAATTGTTAGAGGATTAATGAGTCACTGTGGTGCGCAATCCAGGTTGACGAGTCTACCGATGTTGACAACAAGGCAACAATGCTTGTTTTTGTGCCATATATTTTTCAGGAGGATGTGCATGAGGATATGTTATGTGCACTTTTGTTGCCAGCCAACACCACAGCTGCAGAACTACTCAAGTCTTTGAATGATTACATATCAGGAAAATGGAATTGGTCATTTTGTGTCAGTGTATATATGGACGGAGCAGCTGCCATGACTGGACGGCTTTCTGGTCTCACTACTTGGGTCAAAGAGGTCGCTTCTGAATGGGAGTCTACTCACTGTGTCATCCATAGAGAAATGCTGGCTAGCCGAAAAATGTCACCTGAACTTAACAACGTTTTGCAGGATGTAATTAAAATTATCAACCATATTAAAGTACATGCCCTTAACTCATGCCTGTTTGTGCAGCTCTGTGAGGAGATGGATGCAGAGCACACACGTCTTCCCTTATACACAGAAGTGAGATGGCTTTCTAAAGGTAGATCACTGGCCAGGGTTTTTGAGTTAAGAGAGACACTCCAGAGACTTCTTTTAGAAAAACAGTCACCACTGGAAGCACATTTCAGTGACACAGAATGGGTTTCAAAACTTGCTTACTTGTGTGACATATTCAACCTGCTCAATGAACTCAATCTGTCATTTCGGGGGAGAACAGCAACTGTGTTCAAGTCGGCAGATAAAGTGGCTGCATTCAAAGCCAAACTGGAATTATGGGCCAACGAGTGAACATTGGGATTTTTGACATGTTTCAAACATTAGCAGAGATTTTGAAAGAGACTAAGCCAGGGCCTTCTTTCTCCCAGCTGGTGCATCATCACCTATATCAACTTTCAAAAGAATTTGAGCATTACTTCCCAGCCACAAAAGACCCCCGAACTGGGAAGGAATGGATCCACGACCCATTTGTGAATAAGCCAGGTGAATCGACTTTGTCCGTGCTAGAAGAGGATCAACTACTTGAGATCACAAATGATGGTGGCCTTAAAAGTATGTTTGAGACAGCTTCAAATATCCATACATTCTGGATTAAAGTCGAGGTGGAATATCCTGAGACTGCCACAAAAGCATTGAAAAGGCTGCTTCCATTTCCAACATCCTATCTTTGTGAAGCAGGGTTTTCTGTGTGACAGCCACCAAGACGAGATTACAGAGTAGACTGAACATAGCAACACACTTCGGGTGTCACTGTCTCCCGTGACCCCCAGATGGGACCAGCTAGTTGCAGGAAAACAAGCTCAGGGCTCCCACTGATTCTGCATTATATGGTGAGTTGTATAATTATTTCATTATATATTACAATATAATAATAATAGAAATAAAATGCACAATAAATGTAATGTGCCTGAATCATCCTGAAACCAACCCCCCAGGTATGTGGAAAAATTGTCTTCCTAGAAACCGATCCCTGGTGCCAAAAATGTTGGGGACTGCTGTTTTAAAGTACTCTTGGATTCAGTTTACTAGTATTTTGTTAAGGATTTTTGCATCTATGTTCATCAGTGATATTGGCCTGTAGTTTTCTTTTTTTGTGATCTCTTTGTCTGGTTTTGGTATCAGGGTGATGCTGGCCTCATAGAATGAGTTCAGAAGTGCTCCTTCCTATGTATTATTTTGGAATAGTTTCAGGATAGCTGTTAACTCTTCTCTAGATGTTTGGTAGAATTCACCTGTGAAGCCACGTGGTCCTGGACTTTTCTTTGTTGGAGTTTTTAAAATTACAGATTCAAATTCAGTACTTGTAAGTGGTCTGTTCATCTTTTCTATTTCTTCATGGTTCAGTCTTAGCAGATTGTACCTTTCTAAGAATTTGTCCATTTCTTTTAGGTTGTCCATTTTGTTGGCATGTAGTTGCTCATAGTCTCATATGGTCCTTTGTATTTCTGTGGTGTTGGTTGTAACTTCTCCTTTTTCATTTCTGATTTTATTGATTTGAGTCTTCTCCCTGTTTTTCTTGATGAGTCTGGCTAAAGGTTTATCAATTTTGTTTATCTTTTCATAGAACCAGCTTTTAGTTTCATTGATCTTTTCCATTTTTTTCCTAAAAAATAATGAAAATTTAAAAGTACACAGGCAATATGGAGAATAATATAACATAATAAACACTGATGAACCCGCCATCCTACTTTAACAAATCTTAAAATTCTGTCATATTTGGTACAGATATTTTAAGAAACAAAACTATGAAGATATTATACTTTTAAAATCCACTGTATACCCCTGCCTATCCTTGCTTTTTCTTTTTTGAGGTCTTCAACTGTGAATTTTTAATTTCAGGTACTTACTTTTTATTTAAGTTGAAGGACTTGAGACTCATGTCTTCTGATCATTCAGCAGGAAAAAAACAACAAAAAGGAATTATATTCACTCAGTCATTAAACAAATATTTATTGTGCCTTCTATTTGCCAAGTATTGTCCTACATATGTATTTATATAGTATATTCTCATTTTTTGTAGTGTTCTATTCTCACACCATTTTGTTTCAGGCTGTATATCCAAAGTGAGAAGCAAAGAACATTTTCCTCTGAAATGCGGGCTGTTTTTCAATATCTCGTACAAAATTTTTTCTTAATACCTTAAAGCTTTGAGTGCAAATCTTGTTCTACTCTTAGCTGTGGATTTTCATTAACATTTTCCTTCTATGGGTTTGGCTCTTGCTGTGTCACTGGGGTGGGTGGGGTGTTTTGACAGATTTATTGAGTTGCCAGTTGGCCACACCTTTCCTTTTCTTTCATATGATTAAGCAGTTATTGCCTGTAACTCCTATCTGGTTCCTCTAGTTCAATATGATGACTTCGGAGTGCAGTCCTCTCCCTGGTCCTTGTTTTCTTGCTTTCACGGTGAGTGGGTTATACCTTTCTTAAAAAGTAACAGCTTTGGGATGAAGTGAGAGAGTGGCATGGACACATATACACTACCAAATGTAAAATCGATAGCTAGTGGGAAGCAGCCGCATAACACAGGGAGATCAGCTCCATGCTTTGTGACCACCTAGAGGGGTGGGATAGGGAGGGTGGGAGGGAGATGCAAAAGGGAGGAGGTATGGGGATATGTGTAAACATATAGCTGATTCACTTTGTTATACAGCAGAAACTAACAAACCATTATAAAGCATTATACTCCAAGAGAGATGTTAAAAAAACCCAGTTTTATTGGAATATAATTACATACCATAAAATTCATCCTTTAGTGTATTCAGAGTTGTGCAACCATCACCACTATCTGATTTTATAGTATTTTCAACACCTCAAAGAGAAATAATATACCTATTAACTGTGACTCCCCATTCTCCTCTGTCCCTGGAAACCCCTACGTTATTTCCTTTCTCCATGGATTAACCTATTCTGGACATTTCATATAAACAGGGCCACATATCTCTGGTTTTTTAAGCTTAGTATAATGTTTTCAAGGTTCATCCATGTTGCAGCATATATCAGTACTTCATTTTTATGACTAAATAATATTCCATTGTATGGATAATGCCACATTTTGATTATCCATTCACCAATTGATGAGTATTTGGTTATATCTACTTTTTGCCTATTATAAATAATGCCACTGTGAGCATTCAGGTACAAGTTTTTGTGTGGACATGTTTTCATTTCTCCTGAGTATATACCTATGAGTAGAAGTGTTGTGTTATAGGGTAGCTCTACGGTTAACCTTCTGAGGACTGCCAAACTGTTTCCCAAAGTGGCTGTGCCATGTTACATTCTCACCAGCCGTGTATGAGGGCTGAAATTTCTCCATATCCTTGTAACACATTATCGTCTATCTTTTTTACCTTAGTCATCCTGGTATGTGTTAAGTGGTATTACACTGAGGTTTTAATCTACATGTCCCTAATGACTAATAAGGTTGAACATCTTTTCATGTTCATATTGGCCATTTGTATATCTTCTTTGGAGAATGTTCTTTTAAAAATTAGGCTAATTTTTTTTTGAGTTTTAAGTTCTTTATATATTCAGCATACAAGTCCCTTACCAGATATATCATTTACGAATATTTTTTCACATTCTGAGAGTCGTCTTTTTACTTTCTTGATGATGTCCTGTGAAGGACAAAAGTTCTTGATTTTGGTGAGGCCCAATTTATTTTTTCTTTTGTCACTTATAAATTTTGGTATAAGTGACACTCTAAGAAACTATTTCCTAACACAAGGTCATAAGAGTTTAGTCCTATTTAAGGATTAAACCTTTTAAATTTAATTTACTTTGAAGTTTTCTTTGAAGAGCTTTATAATTCTAGCTCTTACATTTAGATCTACGATCCATTTTGAGTTAATTCTTTTATTTATTTATTTATTTATTTTTTGCGGTACGCAGGCCTCTCACTGTTGTGGTCTCTCCCGTTGCGGTGCACAGGCTCCAGATGCACAGGCTCAGGGGCCATGGCTCACGGGCCCAGCCGCTCCGCGGCATGTGGGATCTTCCCGGACCGGGGCATGAACCCGTGTCCCCTGCATCGGCAGGCGGACTCTCAACCACTGCGCCACCAGGGAAGCCCGAGTTAATTCTTTTATACGGTATAAAGTGGGGTTCAGATTCTCTCTTGTGCAAAGACAGTTCTTTCTCTATTGAATTATCTTGGCATTCTTGTCTAAGGTTATACATTTATTGTAGAATTTACCAAATTTTGCCTTGTTTTGTGGTAAACTGGATCGGCCCCCCTCTGTCAGGGGAGGACAGGAAATATGTTTTGTTCATTGAAAATGAGAAAACCTATGTGAAAAGCACCTACCATAGGGCCCCAGAGTAAATATTTCTTTCCTTCTTTTCAATCTCCCCACAGCACTTATTGTGGTATTTGTCATACAATAGTTACATAAGTGTTTGTTGAATGGAAAGTCAGCTTGAGCCGACACCTCGAAAGGGCATGGGTTCCTAAAGCTCTGATTGGATGGACATTCAGAACACTTTTGGCCCTTTTCAAACTGAGAAACTGAATAGTGGAGAATGACAGCTTCGTGAAATTGGGCTGCTGTCAGGGTAGGGTCTTCCAAATGACTTATCCTCTAAGGTAAGTGACAAATACCCAAACACTGAAAACAACCCTAAAGGTCTAGAACCTTTTTTTCTTTCTAGTTTAACTTCAAGTGGTCCGGATGTCTACTTATTTAACTGCTTATGTAGTAAAGTTTCACTTGTGAATTTGACTTCAATTCCACAAAATCGATCGTGGTTCTTTTCTGCCTAAAAGCAGAAAGATTTTCTCTGGCAGCAACAAGCACTATTAAAAAGGTAAAGAGACAGCGCTCAGGTGTGGCTGGCGATTCTATTTTCAGTGACCCGTTTCTCCCTCTCCTTTTCTCTCTTACATGCTGAACATTAGGAGCCCTCGCAAGCTTTCAAAAATAGAGCAAGAGGCTGAAGATAAAGGCCTGTTCATTCCATCGGGGAGTGTCCTAGGGAGTCATGTCCAGGCAACGTCTCTGCCTGCATCTTGGATATCTTTTTCCGAGATGTGAGAATCTGCCCCTCTCTGTGCGAAAATGTGTACGTGCGAGTGCGAACCAAAGATGTGTATTATACAGAGACACACAATAACTTTCTTACCCCAATCTTTTCAGCTTTAGGGAAGTGCTTCAAGTGACAGCTTCCGACCCCAGAGCCACTGCTCTGTCACTTCACCAAATTGCCTTTCTGCAAATAATCAGGTCCCGGGCTCTTAAGGAAGAAGATGTACTTTTTTTAAAATTAGACTTTATATTTTGGAGCACTTCCAGTTCACAGCCAAACTGAGCTGAAGATTGAGATTTTCCACGTCTTCCTGTCCCCACCCCTGCACAGCCTTCCCCATTATCAACACCCCCCCCCACACACAGAGTGGTACATTTGTTACAACTGATGAATTTACACGGACACATCATAATCACCCAAAGTCTTTGGTTTACATTAGGGTTCACCCTTCCTGTTGTACATTCTGTGGGATTGGACAAATGCGTAATGACATGTATCTACCATTATAGTATCATACAGAGTCGATTCACTGCCTTAAAAATCCTCTGGGCTCTGCCCAGAGGCTCGATTTGAAACGGCGAAAAGAGAGGGAAAGGAAAAAGCCTCCAACTGCGGAGGCGCTACCTAACTCCAAGCCGAGTTTGTTCCCAAGTTCAGAGGCTCCAGCTGCCCCAGCTCTCCAAGTCCGGCTACCGGCAGGTTCCTCCTCCTTTGGTTTAAGTGTCAAGCAAATGGGTTTCCTGTTAACACCGGAATGCTGTGAAAGGGCAGGAAGAGGCCAGGCCGCCTCCTCTTTCCCCCCTTCCTATCCGGTTTATTTATTTTGTACATGTTTGTTTTGGTGAACCGGGTGATTGCAGCGCGTGCGGCTCTGGGGCAGCCTCGGCGGCCGGTAACCCCTCCCCGAGGAGGCGAGGCCCGGCCAGACCCCGCCCGATCCCGGCTCCAGCTCTGCGGGGCGGGCTAACGGAGAGAGGAAGGGGGAAGACAGTGGGAGAGGCAGAGCTGTGAGAAGGAGGCCGCCGGGGCGCGCGAGGAGGCGGGGAAACCTGCTCGGCCCGCGCCCGGCCGCTCCCCCGCGGGCTGCAGGTGGAGCCGCGGAGGTAGCCGCTTCCGCCGCCGCCGCCGCCGCCGCCTCCTCCTCCGCCTCCTCCCTCCTTGGGCCTCCTCCCAGGCCCGGAGGCTGCTGGCGCGGGACTCCCGGAGCTGACGGCCGGCGCGCGGGGCCCTCAGCTCGTCGATGGCTGAAGGCCGGCGGCGGGAGGACGAGGACGAAGAGCTGCACGAGCGCCGGGAGCTCGGGGGCCCGCGCCGCGCCCGGGGCCGTGCGCTGTCGGGCCACTCGGCCGCAGGTGAGGGGCGCGGGCAGCGTGAGGGGGGACGCGGGCAGCGTGAGGGGGGACCGGGGCACCGGGGACCCAGGGCTGGGCGTCCCGGGGCCGCGCAGGTCCTGCCCCGGACGTCGGCGGCTCCCTCGCCCGCCGGGAGGGGACTGGCACCTTTAACTCTAGGAGGTGAACGGGAGGGAGAGTGGCTTTTCTATCTCCATCCGAACTTTGCGGCCGAGCCCGAGGAAATTCAAACCTGTCTCTACCTGCTAGTGGCCCTGGAGCCGAAACTACAAATTTTCCATGCACACTAAATCCACGAGCTGCTGGCTTGGAACTTGTGGCCCGGGTGGTTATTTATCTCTGGATGAGTCAGAGGCCAGTGGAGAATGCCTCCTCCCGATAGGTTTGCCTCCGCTGTCGCAACCGGGTCGAACCACATGCTAATCGTCCAGGCGGGTTTCGGTGCCTCTTGAACTTCGGACCTGTGACTGTCCTCCCAACCCCCAGCCACCCGAGTTCACCTACTTTCTATAGGACTTGCTTTAGAGTTACTTGATGACCCCCAGCCCCACCCCCCAGTCCAGAATATAGCCTTCCAAAAGGCGATTCATCTGGACTGATCATTTCTGGGCCTGTAACTTGTGTTTTGGGGGTGCGCAAAGGGGCGCGGATCAATAGTTTGGCGCAGAAGTGGAAGAGTAAATAAGTGTAGATCCACACCCCTTCCCTCTTTCCTGGGCAGCTTTTCAATTAAACAGAATAGAGAGGACGTTCTTTGGTCTTTGGTTCCAACTGGATAAGCCAGGTATCCTAAAACAAGAGGGAAGAACAAACCCAGGGAGGTGACAACAAAAGGGAGATAAGGCCGTGAGAAAGGTTCAGATGTGAACATTCATTAACGCCCCTTTAGAAAGTGGAATATAGTGAACCCAGCCATGGAGCAGCTTTTCTATGTGGCTCCCTTAACCTAAGAGAAAGTTGAAGAATTAAAAGAAGGTAATGGGTCTGTGGGGAACAACTGGAGGGTAGAAAATGGGATGAAAGGAAAGAGTTTGAGTGGAACAGGAGGAAATAGTCAATCTTGGAGCCTTAAAAATAATTCCTTTTGCCCGTTACTCTTTCTATCGAAATGAGGCATTTGACTAACCACACGAACACCAGCTGTCTTGAAGATAACTGATAGTTTTGTTCAGTATAAACCCAGACCTAATGAAATAATGGGTAATTGCTGGATATGAGTAAATAATTCTTGCAAGAATACAATGAAAAAACTTTACAAAGATGTTCCTCTGTTAAATTACTGATCTGAACATGCCTTGGACTCCTCTTATCTTCAGCAAAAAGCTTCACTTAGGTACTGTGCAGAGCTGTACCCGAGGTCATACTAGATATGATCCAGATAGATATTTATCATTTAGTTGCAATATGTGTATTTATTCCAAGGCTGGTGGAAATGGCATTTTGTAACTTGTTTTTCCCAGTTCCTTAATTTCCCAAGGCTACCAGAAGCTTTTCTAAGTTCCATGATAATATTTTGCTGATACGTGACACAGTGTCCTTTTTCACTCAGAAATTGGTGTTTGCAGTTTCTAACCATTTAGTGTACCCTTTCTCCGTTAGGGGGTGAGGGGCAGAGATACTGTGGAGTGGGCAGAGAGTTAAACTGGCCGTTATCGGGCTTCTTTCTTTTGAGACACATTATTTAATAGTTTACATTTCTTTGCAAGCTGTGCTCCTGTTTCCCCTCATTAGTTCCCGTGTGTTTTTCAGACTCCATCGCATTCCTTACCAAGCTTGGGCATTTGTTAGTTATGTTTTGTGCTGGATGTTCTCTCTCCAAGTGAGAAAGTAGGAACTGACCCAGAGGCTTCATGTTTCTTCTTTTTAACATCTTTCTAATCTTTCACTTTTTCCTGTTCTCATCCGCTCCCTCCTCCCTCCACCACCTCACAGTCTAAAGATTTTCCATTTTTCTTTGATCTCACAGAGGTTGACACCATAAAATTAGGGTTTATGGACTTGAGGGAGTCTGTGAACTTCTTCTCTCCATGCTAAATTTAGGTGTGGTTGTGGAAATGTGTTTTTTTACTTTGTAATGTACATTCAGGAGAACGTATAAAACCTGTAAATCATAAAATAAAACTCTTGTAACCTGTGCCCAAGTTGAGAAATAGAATATTATCATTTCTCCGAAGCAAACTCTACTCCCTCCCAGTCATGGCTTCTTCCTTCCCCTTGAGGGAACTACTTTTATTCCCTTGCTTTTCTGTGCAGTTTTACCTGTACAGTTTTATCTGTGCATCCCTATACAATATTATTTAGTTTCGCTTATTTTACAACTTCTTATGAGTGCAATCATCCTGTAATTATTCTTTAGTGTCATTCTTTTTTCACTCCATATTAAGTTTGTAAGATTTATCCCTATTGTTGCATGCGGCTGTAATTTCTTTTCTTTGTATTCTCATATCACACTTTTTGCTTATTTTTTATTGATTTGTTGGAGTTCTTTACTTGCTCAGGAATCTCAACTTCTGTTGGCTGCATGTGTTCCAAAATCTGCTTCCACTCTGTGGTTTATTTTAAAAATGTTTGTTTGTGGTTTCTTTTGATGTGGACATTTGTAATTTTAACGTAGGTGTATTTATGAATCTTTTTCTTTGTAGTTAGTGTCCCTCCTCCCCTCACTGTCCCCCTTGGTTAAGAATGCTTTCCCTACCCCAAGGTCATGAAGATATTCTCCTATATCTTCAGTATTGTCTCCTAAACTTTTGTTAACTTTCTTTGTGGAGAGGTGCCATAGCTTTCTTCAGACTCTCAAATGGGTCTGAGAACCCCTGACTGACCTACAGCATTTTTATATTGTTTCTCCAAAAGGCAGGGAATACAAAATTCTAGGTCCTCCCTTAATCACCTGGAAGAGTGGTAGGCACTTAATAGGGTTTAGTAAATACTAAATAAATGTACTCTCTCTATATGTTGATGTGTTTATGGTAAATGCTAGAAGAACAGATATAACTTCTCCAATGTGTTTTGAGTAAAATAACTAATATTGTCAGTATGAGGTCACAGAATAAAGTTCTTTGTATTCTTTATGAACCAGTTGCTTCGTACATGCTAGCGCCTGTGAGGGAGGTATTATTTTCTCCATTTTATAGTTGAAGTGGGTACGACTCGGTGCACCCAATGCAGGGGGCCTGGGTTCGATCCCTGGTCAGGGAACTAGATCCCACATGTATGCTGCAACTAAGAAGCCCGCATGCCGCAACTAAAAGATCCTGCATGCCGCAGCTACACATGCCGCAACTAAACATGCCGTCATGAAGATCCCACATGCCACAACTAAGAACTGGTGTGGCCAAAATAAATAAATACATATTTAAAAATAAATTAAAAAAAAAAGAGATTGAAGCTCAGAAATACTTAAGTGACTAGCTCAAGATCCCGCAGCGAGTAAATGGCAAGATGCGGACTTGAATCCGGGTCTGTTTGACCTGAAAGTCCATGTTTTTCCAAGCTATCCCACTGGCTGCAAATACAAGTCAATTGCTTTTCATGCTCCACACGTTTATATCTGCATGTTGCTTGTTATATTTTAGAAATACTTTATTACACTTATCTGGTGCTTTTCTGCTTAGGAGGGGCTTTCACAGCCTCATGGAACTTGATTGTTACAACGACCTGAGAGGGAAGAGGGTACATTTTTATTATTCCCATTTTAAAGATGAGTAAATTGAGACTCAGAAGTGTTAAAAGACTTAATCTAAAAGAATACAGCTAGGTATAGCTGCACCTCAGTTACCTCTTTTGGGTGTTTCAAGTCATAAACTGTCGTTTCTTTTTTTTTTTTTTTTTTTTCTGCGGTACGCAGGCCTCTCACTGTTGTGGCCTCTCCTGTTGCGGAGCATAGGCTCCAGACGCGCAGGCTCAGCGGCCATGGCTCACGGGCCCAGCCGCTCCGCGGCATGTGGGATCTTTCCGGACCGAGGCACGAACCCGTGGCGGACTTCCAACCACTGCGCCACCAGGGAAGCCCAAACTGTCGTTTCTTAATTTGATTCATATAGCATGCTAGGTCATATGGCCCAGAGTTTGTGGCTCTGTCTAGTAAGTTGTGTAGTTTTGAAAACTGCATTAATTCTTCTGGGCCACCATCTTACAGTTTTTGTTATTAGAATTCCAAAGTTGTCTAATTTATTTTGAGGAAGTTATTTTAAGTCCCATAGAAACTATGGATATATGTACATGTTGTTTAAAAATCCTGCACTCACCAGCTTCTTTTAGAAGACCTGTCTAGTTATCCTGTCAGCAAAATGTATGCAAAATGGTGTAGAAAATACAAGGAATACAAAGAAATATATAAAATAGGCTCCCTGCTTTTAAAGAACATGTCATAGAATTAAGGAAGGTAAGACTAATATACTTTAAAGAAATAAATAAGAATATAAAGTAGTCCATGGTGACTAGCAAGTGGAGTTTAGCATAAGAGAACCAGACAGTCTTGGTTCATTTCTTGGCTTACCTCTTACTGTGTGACCTTGTGCAAGTTACCTAACCTCTCTGTGCATCCATTCTTTATTTGTAAAGTGGGAATATTAATAAAACCTATTGCATAGGGTTTGAGGATTAAGTGAATTAGTATATGTAATACCTTTAGAACATAGCTAGGCACATAGTGAATACTTCCTATAAAGTTATTAGTGTTTATTTATGTATATTTTTGGTAAAATATCTGACGCCTCATTGAGTCTACATTTTTCTCCCTTTGGGAATAGTTATGGGGTTTCAGGTTGGCAGAGAAAAAGGAGGTAAAACTGCATCTTCACCATTTCTAATCCAATGTAGTTGCTTTGCTTTGGAGTTCATACATCTTTTTGAAATATATCAATCTTACAAGACCGCAAAAGACTGAGACTAGTTCTTCATTTGACATTCCTTGCACCATACAAACTATTTTAACGTGGCTTGTCGTTGATGTTTACCCTTTCTTCATCATCACAAATGAAAAGCTCATTCTTGTGACATAACTATTTGTGTTCAAAGTGATTTCAACAAATCAAAGGTAAGTTGATGACTCTGCATCCTCTTTTTAACCAGGGTGCATCCCTTCATTTTTTTTTTTTTTTTAATTTTGCCACTATTCATGCAGTGCTTCTATAAGGTCATTGGCATGTTACATTCTGGGGGCAACTATTTTCCCTCAGATCGTTTCAGCTTTACATTTAATGGTACTTAGAGTCTTATCCTGAGAACGCTTGGGTCTCTCTCAGTTAGCTTTAGCCTCAGCAATTTACAGCATCTTTCTGGGCCTTAGTTTTTGCCTTATGAATTGAAAGGATGAGGCTTCCAACATTACATTTTATGATTCTAGGGGATGAAGAGGAAAATAACTTCTGACTCGGTTTACAGAAGCCTGCCGGTGTGCAGGGTCCGATCTAGGGGGTGTTTCTCCAGGCTCCTTGTGATGAGGGAAAAGCCCAAGGTGCCACACTCAAGATGTCGCCTCACTGGGAAAAAGGCAGTCACGTTAGCTTAAGTTGTGCCGCAGGGACCTGCCTTTCAAGATGGGCACTTCACTTCATCAGTGGAGAACATGGGATGTGTTCTGGGGGAGTTTATAATACTGAACATAGGTATGATGAAAATATTATCCATGAAGTACAAGATGAAAATATATGTCTAGTAGCTTCAGAGCAAAGAGCAGCGTTAAGGTGGGGAGGAAGGAGGCCCGGCCCCCTCGTTTGTATGAAGGTTCAACATCCATTCCTGCCCCTCAGCAGCTGTAGGCCTCACCTTTAGGGACTCTAAGCTTGCCTTTGGGTGGGGATGGGTGCATGGCGGGGGAGGGGTGTACAGGCAGTAAACCATTGTTTTATTTTCTTTTTTTAAATAAACTTTGTTGTTTTAGAATAGTTTTATAGATTTACAGAAAAATTGTTAAGATAGTACAGAGAGTTCCCATCTACCTCACATCCAGATTTCCCTGTTACTCACATCTCCTTAGTTTTTACCTAATGTCTTCCTGCTCTGCAGGATCCCATCCAGGACACCACATAACATGTAGCTGTTGTGTCTCCTCGGGCGCCTCTTGGCTGTGATGGTTTCTCAGATTTTTCTTGTGTTTGATGGCCTTGACTGTGTTGAGGAGTACTGACCAGATATTTTGTAGCATGTTACTCTATGGGGATTTGTGTGATGTTTTTCTCATGTTTAGACTGGAGTTTTGGGTGTTTGGGAGGTAAAGTACCATTTTAACCACATATTAAGGGTATAATAACATCATTTATAACTGTTGATGTTGATTCTGATCTCCTGGCTGAGGGAGTGTTTTTCAGGTTTCTCTAGGCCAAGGTTACCACTCCCCGCGCCCGCCCCCCATATTGTAGGAAGTAAAGGAAGCCACTATGCAGAACCTACACTTAGGGAATCAGGAGTTAGGCTCCACCTCCTTGGGGGTAGAATATCTACATACATCTTTTAGAATTCTTCTGCACAGGAGATATCATTCTTTTTTACTCTCACCTTAGTTTCTTCAGGTTCTCCAAACATCTGCCTTGGGATTGTGTTTAGACCCTGCCTTTTGGGGACTGTAAGCTCAATTCCTCCACCCAGTTCTGTCCAGAATATCCCATGTGTGCTGCTGTCTGGCACTTCCTTTCATAATTAGAAAGGAAGGCATGAAATGAGTATCCAACTTGAGATGACCTGTGACTAAGACTCATTCACACTAGAGTATCAGCAGGTACAATTTTGGAAATGGAGAGGAAGTTCGAGTATGAGAGGAATTTGGAAAAGCCCTGGACTAGGATAATCAAACAATAATGATATAATTTATTGTGTGCTAGGTCCCAGGTGGCATTCTAATTGTTTTCCATGTATTTTCCTCACTTAGTCCTCATACCAATCTTATGAGATAGGTGGGATGATTTCCTTCATTTTTGCAGATGAGAAACCGGAGGGGGTGTTTACCCAGAGGGGGTAAATAATCTAGTCAAGGTCACGTAGCTAGAAAGCTATGGAGTAGGATTCTGTGCAGACTCCTACCCAGTATTTATTCTCGTCTTCCTTGGTCAGTGCAATCCTATATTGCTGACTGTGGCAAGGTACCCACCTGTGAAACTGCTTCACCCAGCCTACTAATGAGAGGCAAGAAAAAGTTGTTGAGTGTGGTTTCTAGAAAAATTCTTTAAAGGGGACTCAACTGCACAGAATATCCTTTTGCCCTTATCACCTTCCATCCCCCTACCAGGAACAAGGATGTGTAGCTCACAGCAGCCATCCTGGGTCATGAGGTTATCTTGAGGATGGAAGCCAGGCGCTGAGAATGGTGGAGCAGAAAAATGGATGGAATCTCAGTTTCCAGTGGTAATAGAGTCATCATATGAGCTTTTGATTGCCTGCTCCTCCTTTATTTAAGAAAAAATAAACTCTGTCTTATTTAAGCCACTGTTCTCTTAGGTCTTTTAATTAGCAGCTGAATGCAATTCCTAACTGATAAAAGTTCTGACTTGTTCATATTTTTCTCTCCTTACCACCAGGCTGTTTTTGTTAACATGAGGTTACCTAGGTTCTTGTTGCTATTTTGTACTGTATTATAATGTGACCTTGGACAGATAACTTAAAGGCCCCTCCCTTTTTGCATCTTTTGAATGGGAATTATTCATTCTCTAAATACAAGTTTACTATGGGAAACATGCTTTTAAACGTCACATTTTCTCATGAGTGATGTACATTTCTTGAAGAGGGTCATGGTCATACTTGGACAAGTTTAAGGGTATTGCAAAGGAAACCTATAGAATCTGAAAACAGTTTTCTGATTTTGTCATTTTGCTGAGTGCCAGGTCTGAATACCTCTCAGGGAACAAATAAATAGAAGCTGTGACAGGAGGTGATTTTGTCCTGCTCTGATATGCATACGAGCAGATTCTCAGTGGCCCCACTGATGAGCGTATAACTCATGCCGGGGCTGCTGCGGGGGATTCAGAGTTTGTTTCCGATACGGCTGCCTTCAGTGTACCGGAGTGTTGTTTTCTGAAGATACATTAATCAAGGAATCGCTATACTGGAAGAAAGGTAAATGCTTTTTCTGAGAGCCGGCCAAGAACAAGGCACAGAAGAAAACGTTTGCACATGTGGAGAATAACTATCACCATTTCCAAAGAGTCCTTTGAAACTAGTACAGAGGTGTTCACAAAAAACTGGAAGGCCCCTCCCTCAGCATGGGGCCACCCATGTAAATGACCCTTTCTTGCTTTGTCATCACCCTTGTTTCTTTATTTCCTCACAAGGACTCCCCCTCAATACACACTAGCTCAGTGGAGATGAGCTATCTGGAGATTATAAGGTAGATTTGTGTCACTCCGTTGAGGTATAACTCTTGCCAGTGGAAGGTGTGGTTTGTAAGTGAAATTCATTTGGAATAAGGCGTGGTATTTCGAGTTTTAAAAGGTGCAGACTTGTGTTTGAATATTACTCTTAATTAGATGCTTAATAATGTGAAATGCCTAATATCACAAACATTTTATCTGTTATGCTGTTCTATTCCTGTTTCTCCTTTCTTCTTGAGGCATTCAACTTTAAAACGTGATGTGGTATTTCTCGCATTTCTGTAGCAATGGGACCTTTAAACAGTGCTTCTCAAACTTTAATATGCCTACAAATCACCTGGGGATCTTGTAAAGATGCAGATCTTGATTTAGTAGGTTTGGGGTGGAGCCTGAGATTTTGCATTTCTAACAAGTTCCAGGTGATGCTGCTGCTACTGGTCCCTGGACCACACTTTGAGTTACAAGGTACTCAGTTACCTCTTTCTCAGTGCTGGCTGGGCATCAGAATTAAGTGAGGAGTTTTTAAAAAGACCTATACTCATGACCCCACCCTCAGATTTTCCTGATTAATTACTTTTGGAATAGTATCTAGAGAACTGTATTTTGGGAGCTCTATGTGAGGTGAGACTCACTGGCTTAGTGTCCTATTAAAAAATGTGATGTTGAGTGGTTTCAGTGTGCTTTCTTGTAATTTGAACCGTAATATTTTTCCATCATAAGTAATTTATGTTGTGATGCCTTTTGGTCAAACAGAATAAATAAATGGGATCCACATGCATTTTATACATGGATTTTATTCAGTCCCTCTGTTATCCATAGCCTAAGAAGACTCCACATAAAGAATGATGTAAGGACCTATCATTGAAGTAACTGGAAAGGAACGTATGGGATAGTTAACGTTCTTTCAGATTGCAAGAAATAGAGGTCTGTTCTGCTAACCTCAGCTGACGGGAGGCAGCTTATAAGGATACTCCAGTAAGTTGGAAGACACAGGAAGTAGCCTTGGAAGTCATTTGGAAATAAGAGTAGCTCTAGGAAACTGACAGCAAATATTTACCCCAGAGAACATTCCTTTGTAAGTTGCGAAGGCCGTTATTCTTTATGTTACTAACACCACCATTCT
The DNA here is from genome assembly GCF_059928025.1 of Delphinapterus leucas. Lineage (NCBI taxonomy): Eukaryota > Metazoa > Chordata > Mammalia > Artiodactyla > Monodontidae > Delphinapterus > Delphinapterus leucas. Next base: position 106,881,515 of record NC_143133.1, read on the forward strand.
GGTGACTCAGTTCACTTCTGTCTCCTTCCATGGCTTCTGAACTTACTGAATAATTGACTCTTATTTTTCTTACAGTCAGCCTCCCTAAGAAAGAGACTCTTAAGTAGGCTGGCCAGTCAGGGTCCTGCACAGAGTGCCCCTTTGGGGCAGGGGTCTCATGCTGGTTGACCTCAGAGGCTAATGACAAAGTATATAGTAGCCAACTTTTCAGGCCCATCCCTGGTCCCTTCTCCTGGAGGGGATGGTAGGGTCTTGTGGTACCCACACGAGAATTTGAGCATCGCCTGCAGCTGATTCTGTCAGATGGGACTCTGGGCCTGGGGGGTGTTCTGAGGTTTCTTAGAATGGAGAGAAGGTAAAATTGGCAGATTCCATGCGGACACTCTTTCAGTAATGAGTTCCACGTGGGAAGATTTATGTTGTTCATTGTATAGCCCCATAACGCAGAACGGTGCCTGGCACATATATTCAATACATGTCTGTCAAATAGAATAGAATTTTTTAAACGATGTAATGTCTTTATTGTTCGTTTGATTACATTTTATTCTAACCCGAATGCACGGGCAACTATGGAGAGTGAATTTGTACTCTGCCCGTGGCTCACCGAAGCAATATGCTCTGACGCGCCAGATCTTTCCTTGTTGCCTTTTTTTTTTTTTTTTTTTTTTTTTTTTTGCAGTACGCGGGCCTCTCACTGTTGTGGCCTCTCCCGTCGCGGAGCACAGGCTCCAGACGCGCAGGCTCAGCGGCCATGGCTCACGGGCCCAGCCGCTCTGCGTCATGTGGGATCTTCCCGGACCGGGGCACGAACCCGTGTCCTCTGCATGGGCAGGCGGACTCCCAACCACTGCGCCACCAGGGAAGCCCTCTTGTTGCCTTTTTAGCAGTGATGAGCATTAGATGTTTGCCACTCGGCGGCATCAGTACGGCTGGCGTCAGGCTTTGGGCTGAGGGGCAGCAAATGGATGTCAAGTCCAGCGCTCGGAGTCCTTCCTAACGGCCTCCCTCTAGGGTAACCTTGGCCGCGGTGGTTTCTCCTCTGGGAGGCGAGCGGCCCCTCCCCATCCAAGGGCGCAGCCATCTTGGGTGCCAGTCGCATCGGCTCCGAAAGGTCAAGTGTGGATTTGGACGTTTGGCCAAGGAAAGGAGGCTACTTTTCAGGTAAAGAGGGAGACACTGGGGAGATGGGAGTCGTCGTTACTTACAGCTGCCTCTTAAAAAGCTCCAAACCCCCTATCTGTGCGGAATGGGTGGAGGGTGGATGTTAAGGATGTTTTCGAGGAAGGATGGACCCGGCTGATGATGGATGGGATGTAGGGCAGCACAGCGAGCGCCAAGTCCAAGGATGCTGACCTGCCCCGACTCGGGAAAAGGAGCTTGGAGTTGGCACCTTCCCAGGAGAGAGGCAGTGATACCCACCATTGAGTACTAAGCCTTGATTGGAGCGCGTTTGCTCTTCGTGTGAAATATCACGGCCAATACCCACGTAGCTCTGGGAACAAGCCTTTCAGTAGCTCCTTGAGCTCAAGGTTTCTGTAAAACTTGAAGAACGTAATTTGATACTGATCACCTCATAGGTTTCCAGTGAATGTTTAATGAAGGTGATGAAGAATTAGGGGTTTTAATCCCAATATTCTTCAATTCTTTGCTCTTTTAATTAAAAACTAGATTTCTTCCTCTTGCAGTGGGTGTTTTAAAAGTACCAACTTTTTAGCATGTCTGAACAAAACATTTTATTGATCACTCACCAATTTAGTGCTTAGCATATGCCAGGAACTCACGTAATCTTTCAGCAACACAGAAAGTCAGGTTGTTTTTAATAACAATGAGGCAAAGAGAAATAGAGCTGGGATTTGAAGCCCTGCAGTCTTTTTTCTCCTTTAATTTTTAAATTTACATACAGTAAAGGTGACTTCTTTTGGGTATGTATTTCTGTGAGCTGTGATACACGTACAGATTCTTGTAACCACTCCCATAGTCAGAATACAGAACAGTTTCATCACCTCGAAATTCCTGTGCTGCCCCTTGCAGTCATATCTTCTCTATACCATTTAACTCCTGATCTGTTGTATGTCTCTGTAGTTTTGCCTTTTCCAGTATATGATATAAATGGAATCATTTCACCCAGCACATTGTTGTGGAGATTCATTCATGTTGTTAACTGTGTCAATAGTTTGTTCCCTTTTGCTGCTGAGTTGTATTCCATTGTATTAATGCACCACAGTTTGTTTATCCATTTACCTGATAAAGGATATTTAGGTGATTTTCAGTTTTTGGTATTTATGAATAAGCTGCTGTAAACATACAGGTTTTTGCATAAACACAAGTTTTTATTTCTTTGGTTTAAGTACCTAGATGTTGGTTTAATGGGTAATATGTAAGTGTATGCTTAACTTTACAAGAAAATGCCAAACTGTTTTCCAGAGTGGTGCTAAACCATTTTGCATTATTATGAGCAATGAATGAGAGTTCCAGTTGCTCCACACCCTCATCAGCACTTGGTATTATCAGGTTTTTCTCGTTTGCTTTTGTTTTTGTTTTAGCCTTTCTGATAGTTGTGTAGTGATACTTTGTTGTGGCTTTAATGTATGTCTCCTTAATGGATAATGGTGTTGAGCATCTTTTCACGTGGTTAATTGCCATCCATTATGTCATCTTTGGTGAAGAATGTTCAAATCTTTGCACATTTTAAAATTGGGTTGTTTGTTTTCATATTATGGAATTTTAAAGAGTTCTTTATATATTTTGCATTCAAATTGTTTGTTGGATATGAGATATGAAAATATTTCTCCTAGTCTGCAGTTTATTTTTTCATTCTGTTAACAGTGTCTTTAGCTCTTTGAATATATTGGAAATAGCTGATTTGAAGTCTTTGTCTAGTAAGTCCAATGTCTGGGCTTCCATAGGAACTGTTTATATTGATTGCTTTTTTTTTCTTTTTCTTTTTCTGTGCATGGGCCATTACTTTCTTGTTTCTTTGTGTGCCTCATAATTTTTTGTTGAAAACTGGACATTTTGAGTATTACAGGGTAGCAACTCTGGAATCAGATTCTTCTCCCTCCCCAGGGTTTGTTATTGCTGCCTATTATGATTGTTGTCGCTTGTCTAGTGATTTTTCTGAACTAATTTTGTAGAGTGTGTAATTTTTGTGTGATGTGAGGCACTGAAGTCTCAGTTTCATTAGCTTAGTGGTCAGCTAGTGATTGGACAGAGTTTTCCTTAAATGAATGCCTAGAACCAAAAAAAAAAATCTCCCAGTCTTTGCAGGGGGGCTCTGTGTGTGTATCACAGCACACCTTCAACTCTCAGCCAAGCAGTGTACAACTAACCTTAGCCTTCACTTTCTGCTTGTGCAGAGCCTGTAGTTCAGCCAGAGCTGAGGTTAGGGCCCTCTCAGATTCTTTCTGAGCATGCACGCACCCTGGGAATGCACATGGACTTCTAGATTCCTAGGAATATGTGGGACCTTTTCAAAGCCCTTATTTCCCAAAGCATCTCATCCTTCAGCCTTTCCCCCCAACTTCTTTGGTTTAGTCTGTTGTTTGCCCCAACTATTATCCATTGCCTCATGCAGCAGCAACAAATATATTTATTTGCCTGTAAATGATTTCAATAAGCTTTCTCGAGCTAGCCACTTTTTAGCACTTGGAGAGTTTTGAGTTAGGCAAGATAAAGGCAAGTCTTTTGTGCTGGTCTTCCAGGGTTCCACCGGACAAATCAAAGCAAATTATTATAGTTCTTTGTGAATGAGGTCTTTTCTGCTCCCTCTGGTACTGGTACTGGTACCAGTACCAAGAGTGCAGGCTATTATTTTCAAGGCTTCCACTGAGCTGGAGAATGAGGGATGGGACCAGGGTAAGTTAAAATGCCACAAAACTTGCTACTGCAACCAACACCCAGCTAGTTTTCCTTGATTAAGTGTTTCACTGTACTTAAGTGCATCAGGTGGTTGCTGTAAGCTTTTGGTTAGTTTTCAGTGTTCAAAAAGGGTTGATTCTGCCCATTTTAAATTGCTTTTATGGAGGACAGACTTTTGGAGTTCTTTACTCTGCCATTGTCACTGATGTCCCTAAAGTATGGATTAAAAGAAAAACTGATTAAGATTGTTGGTCTTTTTATGAGCAGATTGGCCCAAGTTTTCCCAATAAAATACCAAACGAGAAAGTATGGATAGTCTTACTCATTTTTGAAGTGTTTGCACATCCCACAGTAGCATCATCAAGGTATTTGAGGAGCCTCACTCATCTGGTTACAGTGCTGGGGTCAAGACCCTCCATTTAAACCCTGCATAGGCAGCTTGCTTTTCTCAATTCCAGGCCACAGACCACACCTAACCTGTCTGTTGCTTTTTAAAAAACATGATTTTCAAGGGATATCTGGTCAGGAAACCTATATTCCTCTTTGTTTTTGAAAGAATGACTTAGAGAAGGTAGCTTTATTGCACTCTCCTGATATAAATCAGTCATGTGTTAACACTGGGGAGTGGAATTGAGGAGGGTGTGGAGTGTTTAACTTTATATACTTCTGTTTTCAGTTTCCTCCAATGAGTATTATTTTGGAAATTAAAAGAAAGGAAAATAAATGAAAAATACCATGTGAAATAATTGCCTTCTGGTCTAGTGTATTTGTTGCTCATTTTGTGGTATGCTTTTAAACCTGTTTTGCCTTAAGATGAGTTACTGCAATGGCCATAGCAAATGCTGTCCTGTTGATAAAAGAAATGATTGATAAGTATTGGAGAAAATGATAGTAGGAAGGAAGTATATAATTGCGTTTCCTCTGAAGATCATTTTTCAGACACTGGCTAATTTATCATTCGTTCATCTATTCCATCTTATGACATTCACTTGTTTTTATGAAAGCCATAATCACTTGAAAAGCAAATCCTCATCTATAACCACACTGTTGAAAGCTGTTTAACATAATCAAAACCTACCCTTAGCGTTCTTCGCCTTATTTTTTGCTGTGTATTTCATCTCCACGTTGTGACGCAACAGAACCTGTTCTAAAGCAATAGATTGAGGAGACCTGCATTGTAATGCTCAGCTTGCCACCAGCCAGCTGTATGTCCTTGATTTAATCTCTCTAGGTCTTAGATTCCTCATTGACAATATGAAGGATTTAGACCAGGAATCTGGAAACCATAGCCCTGTGGACCAAATCTGGCTCACTGCCTGTTTCTGTAAATAAAGTTTTATTGGAACACAGCCACGCTTATTCTTTTATATATTGTCTATGGCTGCTTTTGTGCCGTATCTGCAGAGTTGAGCAGTTGCAACAGAGTCTGTATGGCTTGTGAGCCTAAAATATTTACTGTTTATCCCTTAACGGAAGAAGTTTGCCGACTCCAGACTATCAGCTTTTCTTTCAGGTTAAAAGTTCTCTGTTTCAGTTTTGGGATACTTGGGCCAACTATTTCTTTTTTCCCATCAGGTTGCTTCTTAGCAGATCACCAGAAAATTTCAACTGGAGGAGGGGAAATACAAATCATACATTGTTATTTGTTAAACACCTATATCCATCATACGTCTGTCATATTTTGTTAATGCTGTGGTTACAAACAACCTCTAAAGCTCAGTATCTTATGACAGGTATATTCAGAGGTGAGCTACAGCTCAGCCTCACTTGTCTTCTTCATTCTGGGATCCTGGCTGGAGGAGCAGTTCCTAACTGGGAAAAGGAGCCATGGACAAACGATGTGCCAGCTTTTAAAACTTCTGCTCAGAAGTGGCATATATTACTTCTACACACATTTCTTTAGCCAGCTGGGTGTTAGTGGTACAGGGAAGGATAATCCTTCTGTAGGACACCCTGCAAGTCACCTGGTACCTCGAGTGGGTGGCTGGCTCATCCTTCTGCAGGGAGAGCTGTGGAACACTGAGAATAACGTCATCTACCACAGCCTCCTTAAGGGTTCCCTGGTGTGAGCAGACTGAAACTAATGGCAAAAACTTGGTTTCAGAATTCTTTGTGTGTTATATTTTTCATGAACTCTCTGCAATGAACAAGTAACTAGAAATTGGCCCGTTGAGCTTTTGGAATATATTCTAAATCTCTCAATGTGCTTATTTAATAAATGCTCATTGTAAGAATGTAGTATCTGTTTGGATTTCTCTTTTATAGACTCCTGATGTCTTTAACTTATAATTCTCACCGCTAAGCTGTCTTCTCCAGGGTTCCATATAATGACACAACTCAAGTTGCCCCAGCCAGAAACCTGAGTGAAGTTCTTAACTTCCTCCCTCCCCATTATTACTTATATCTAACCAGTCAGTTACCAGAGTCTATTGAATACATCCCGTAGGTAGCCCTTTGACTAAGTCCTCTTCCCTCCATCCTCATTGCTACCATCCTTGTCCAGGCATCTCTCACCATGCACAACAGCCTTTAACTAGCCTTTCTACTTCCTGACTTGCTTGTCTGTAATCCATTCTCTACACAACAACTGAAGTGATTTTTCTAAAATGCAAACTGATCATGTTATTCTGTATTAAAACCTTTCAATGTCTTATTTAATCTTCCCCTTAAAGCTCAAATTTCTTAGCATGGCCTTGAACCTTTTTTTCCTTTTTTTTTTTTCTGGGAATTCCCAGGTCTGTCCTCTTATACTTAGCTTACATTCATGGCTGGAAAAATATAATCTTTCTTCTAGAAAGATTTTTCTAGAGCATATTTTATGAACTCACATAGTATTTGGCAGACGTCTTTCACTTGTAGAGATTCAAACACTTGATAAAAAGCATTGTGCAAAGCTGACTGTGTGCAGTATTGAGGATGCTCCTGTCCTGATGCTCAGTGGGTTGCTCCTTCTTGGAAGGGCTTAGATAAGCCAGATCGGCTCCAAAGAAAGGCGGGTCGACACAGTTTTGTTTTACTTTCTTTGTGACCTGTTTTTAGAAGTTTAAAATGTGCCCATTTTGGAACTAGTCATTTATTGGCCCTCTTTAAGTGAGCTAACATATTTTTCCTTATGATACCAACTCAGCAACTTCAGACAAAAAGAATGTGAAGCAAATGCATTTTTTAAAAATACCATCTCCTCTAGGTCTTTCATGTTAGCTCTCTGTTTCAGAAATAAAAATAGCTTCATTGAACTCATAGGGGGATAGTAGAAATCCAAATACTTGCCTTTGAAGATGCTCTAGTGATTTTAATTTTTCAGGCAAAAATGTTTTCATTATTTAAAATTCATTGACACAAAATTTCTTTGATCAACCAGCTGCTATCCTTTTTATCTAGCCTAGTTATGTGGAATTTTTTTTTTTTTTTTTTTTTGCGGTATGCAGGCCTCTCACTGTTGTGGCCTCTCCTGTTGCAGAGCACAGGCTCTGGAGGCGCAAGCCCAGCGGCCGTGGCTCATGGGCCCAGTCGCTCCACGGCATATGGGATCTTCCTGGACCAGGGCACGAACCCATGTCCCCTGCATCAGCAGGCGGACTCTCATCCACTGCGCCACCAGGGAAGCCCTATGTGGAATTTTTAATAGAAGGAATCAAAAGTCTCAACTCTGAAGCTTTGCAATTGTTGTAACCAGCTTTCTGTTATCATAAGCTAATTTTAAAAAGCAAGCTTAATCAAAGAAAAAAGCAAGGTTAAAAAAACGTGTATATCTGTATAAACATTTAAAAAGGAGTCAGAGGTGTGTTGGCCACATCTTTAAGCAAGAGGAGAACATGTAAAGGGTGATAGTGATGAACACAGGGGGTACATGGGGATTTGAACTTCCTATGTTAGATATTTCTGTAGCATTGTGGGTTTTTTTTTAATAAGCAGAATTAGGAAAAAAATTTTTGAAAAGATTTTTTTTTTTAAATGAAGAGTTACTTGGTTTCCTCCTCCTTAGGGAGGGAACAATCATCAGAGTTAGAACAGGCTGCTTTGTGATTACTTACACTATTCTAGAGGTTCCATGAGTATAGAGGTTCTTGACCATCTTGAAATTTCATGAAAAAATGTTGTGTTTGTGCATGAGTGCTTTTTTGGGATGCAGGGTTAGAGTAATGTGGGAAAGAGGGTCCATAATTCAAACAGATTCTTCTAATTTTTTTTCTCTAGTCCTGCCCTCTCTGAGCTCCAGACTGCCTCCTCAACATCTCTACTTGTATATCTAATAGACATCTCAAATCTAACATGTATGTATGTTTCCCATTGCTGCTGTAACAAATTGCTACAAATTGTTCTACAGTTCTGGAGGTCAGCAGTCTGGAATCAGTTTCACTGGGCTAGAATCAAGGTGTTGGTAGGGCTGCATTTTATCTTCAGGCCTAAGGGAGAATCATGTTTGCCTTTTTAAAATTTCTGTAGGCCAGCTGCACTCCTTGGCTTGTGGCCCCTTGCTCCATCCTCAAAGCCAGCAGCATAGCATCTTTGTTCCTCTCTTCCTTCTGCTTCCATTCTTCTGCATAGTCTCATAAACACCTCTGACTCTGACTCTCCTGCATTCCTCTTTAAAAAGATTTGGGATTATATTGGGCCCACCTGGATAATCCAGGATAAGCTCCAGCTCTCAACATACTTAATCATATGTGCAGAGTTGCTTTTACCAGGTAATGTAACATATTTACAGGTTTGGGGATTAGACAGGGACATCCTTGGGGGCCATTATTCAGCCTATCACTGCATTTGATAGCCCAGCAAACTGTTCCTCCTCCAGCCATCCTCATTTTATTTAATAGTATGGCCGTTCTCAGGCCACTAACCTAGCAGTCATTCTTTTTTTTTTTTTCATCTTTATTGGAGTTAAAGATTGCTTTACAATGGTGTGTTAGTTTCTGCTTTATAACAAAGTGAATCAGTTATACATATACATATGTTCCCATATCTCTTCCCTCTTGTGTCTCCCTCCCTCCCACCCTCCCTATCCCACCCTCCCTATCCCACCCCTATATACACTACCATACGTAAAATAGATAGCTAGTGGGAAGCAGCCGCATAGCACAGGGAGATCGGCTCGGTGCTTTGTGACCGCCTAGCAGTCATTCTTGATTTCTCTTTTCAAATCTTTATCTTTCCCATCCTCCTATTCCAATTACCACCCTCACTCCCATCACCCACATCCAATCCATCGCATCACATCTGAATCCAATCAAAATGTTATCACAGTCCTACCCAACTGTGTCTAGAATCTGTCCTCTTCTCACTAATTTCCACTAAAATCAGGATGCCTTTAGCATTTTGGAGCCTTAGGGCCTCATCCCATCCTATTCTTTTTACTCCTGGGTGTTAATGATCAAAGTTAATTATGGTACAGGGCAGTGTGGGCTAGGTGTCATAAGAGTGGCACAAAGAGCCACGGGACTAGACTTCAGTCACTTTATTCCAACCACATGGAGATGGGAAGTGAAGACTTACATGGTAGAAGACACTGTGGAGAGAATTCGGATTGGTTGAGGATAATTATCCTGGAAAGCAATTAGAATTTCCCATTAAAAGGCTTCCCTGGTGGTGCAGTGGTTGAGAGTCCGCCTGCCGATGCAGGGGACGCGGGTTCGTGCCCCGGTCCAGGAAGATCCCACATGCCGCGGAGTGGCTGGGCCCGTGAGCCATGGCCGCTGAGCCTGCGCGTCCGGAGCCTGTGGTCCGCAACGGGAGAGGCCGCAGCAGTGAGAGACCCGCGTACCGCAAAAAAAAAAAAAAAAAAAAAAGAATTTCCCATTAAAGATTTCAGTCTTCTTTTATTCTTATGACGGTGAACATTTCCTCTCAATTATTGATTGTAGGGAATAAAATTAATCTCTGGTTATTTTGAATGACTCCTTCCCTTCCCTTCCTTCCTGAGGAAGGAACATGTTTAACAGAATTCTCAGGCAACTGATTTCTAGTATGTAAATAAACTGTATGTAGCCAAATTTGGTGTAGAGAATATTATAGCTTCAGGATGAAGCCAAGCATCTGAAAAGGTAAAATACCCATTGTTGAAATAGTATAAAAATAAAGCGTCCACATTTTATTATTCTGAATCCTTTTTCTGTAATATTGCTACATGTTAGGGGTGATTTTACAATTTAATGAAATAAAGAAAAAAATGGGCGATTACTTGAAATAGTCTATTTGTTATATGAATAGAAGACCTGGAAATAACTGTATTTCCTCACTTTTGGGGGAAAAAAAATTCTGGTTGGATTTCAACAGCCTTAGTGTATAGCTTTATTTGTTAAATGTGACCTTAGCAAATCCAACCTTAATTAAAATTCCTCAAGACAAGAAAATGAAAATTGGAGCATATTAAAGCAGATATTCCAAGGAATAAAATATTCTGCAAATTAAAATAGATTTTTAAGGCAGAAAGCCTATTGAGCCCACCTCCAAAATAAGATGTAAAGTTGTTCCTATTAATTTTCTCCTCATTTGGTCAGTAGTGGTATGGACTAAATTCGTTACCAGTAAGTGTGACATTTTAGTTTTGTGAATACAAATGTTTATTGATTTTTTTGGTCCTCCAGTAATGTGTTACCAGTTGCTGTACTCATATATTGGGTTAAGCTTTATATTTTGTGTTTTAGCAATGGAAACAGAAAATGTATGTAGTTATTTTGAGCCTTTTCTTGAAATACAGTCACAAGAATTATTTAAAAGATCTTTAGAAAGCCCTAAATACACCATAGACTAGTTGTTTTTTGTATAAGCAGGAAAAAAACTTCCCTGCTCATTTTTTAAAAAAATACTTTATTGAGATATAATTCACATACCGTAATACTTCACCCATTCCCTGTTAGTTTTTAAAACCATTTCCTAGGGTCCTTTCAGTGTGTTTTTCAGATATTCACTGCCTCCTTTTCTAATCAACAGATTGATTGGGTTGAGGTATACAAGAGAAGGGCATTCCAGGTATAGAGGACAGATTAAATAAGGCCTTGAGGTGGAAATGGGAGGAAGGAATGAGAAAAATACTGCTCTGGGTAAGAAGGGAAAAAACAAATAGGAAGTAAGGTAGGTGTCTTAGTGATGAATTATAAAGTGGATGGTAAAAAACTTGGGCTTGTGCCACCTTGGTTCATGGGGCCTTATTATAAGGGTGGTGCAGGTAGGGGACAGGGAAAACAAACAGCCCACAGCCTCCTGGAATCGAACCTTCCTCACTGATGTTCAGGTGCCGTAGTCCCCTGGTGTTTTGCTTGTTAGCTCACTGGGGTTGATTGTCTTTCTCTCTGCTTCTTATCTAATTCTGCTACCATCCAGCTACCCTGTGTACCATCCTAGCTCCCTCACAGCCTCTGCAGACTCCCATGAGCAGTGGTGTGGGATCTTCTGTTCTTCTATTCTTTGATCATTCCCCTGCTCTCAGCCCTCAATACCTTCCCATCCCACTGAGAATGTGATTCAGAGCCCTTACTGCGGCTCCTAGGGCACTGCTCCCCCTCTGCTCCCAGTTCCCAGCCCTGTCCCCCGGCCTCCGCTCAGCAGTGACCTCTGTTCAAGCTCACACACACACAGCCGTGTGCTAACTCATCCTCCCACCTCAGGACCTTTGTACTTGCTGTTCTGTCTACCCGGAAGGTTCTTTCTCAGGTATTTGTTTTGCTTCCCTCCTTCATGCGGGCCTCTGTAAATGTCAGCTCCTTAGAGGAACTTCCCTGACCACCTGACCTAAAGTGGAGTCCCGCACCCTGATACCTTATCTGCTGCTTCGGTGTTATCTTCCTTTATCAGACTTTCTTGTACTTGACATTATAATAAACATTTACAGTTGACACTCCATAACCAGAGTTTTGCATCTGTGGGATTGGTTGAATCCACGAACGTGGAACCCACAGATTTGGAGGGTCAGCTTACTATGCCATTTTATATAAGGAACTTGAGCATCTGCAGATTTTGGTACCCCTGGAGGTACTGGAACAAACCCCAGTGGCTACTGAGGGAGGACTGTATTTTGCATTTGGTTATTGTCTCTCTCCCCCACTGGAATGTAAACTCCTTGAAGGCAGGCTTGGTGCACTGTATATATTGCAGTATCCTCAGTACCTAGAACATGCCTGGAACATGGTGGGCACTTAATATTGTTGATTGCACACTGACATACTATAGGGCCCATTTTCAGACTTCCCATGAGGTCTGTTGGATTGTCCAGTATTTAGTGCATCTGTTGGGTAAGATGCTTGGCCAACCTGCCCCCCTACCTGCTAGGCAGCTCTTTTTTTTTTTTTTTTTCTTTTTTTTTTTTTGCGGTTTGTGGGCCTCTCACTGTTGTGGTCTCTCCCGTTGTGGAGCACAGGCTCCGGCCGCGCAGGCTCAGCGGCCATGGCTCACGGGCCCAGCCGCTCCGCGGCATGTGGGATCCTCCTGGACTGGGGCACAAACCCGTGTCCCCTGCATCAGCAGGTGGACTCTCAACCACTGCGCCACCAGGGAAGCCCTAGGCAGCTCTTAAGTCAGGTGCTCGTCCCTAGTAAGTCCAGCCAGTAGTGGTCAGGTCAGTGAGGTCATGTGGTCTTCTTCTATAGTTATCCCTTTCTTCCCACTTGAATGGCCTGGTTTCTCCAAAAGGTTTACATTTCAACTCTTGTTTCAGGAGAAAAATTTTGTCAGGTTCCCATGCTGTGGAACAGTTGCTTCCTAAGGGTCTGGAGGAATGATAGGAAGCAGTGTTTTGGCTTTCTGGACCTTCTTTATGGCCCCTTGCCGTGTCATTCTGGCTCATACATTTGTGTGTTTTCTCTTCCTATTTGTTCTTCTCCAGTTCTTGAGTTTAGTCTGTCCTTTCTCCTCCATTTTCCTTTCTTGCCCCTCCTTTCTCTTTTTCTTTTCTCTCAGCTGCCATCTTGCTTTGCTTTGTATCATTCCAGAGCTTGCTTAGCTTGAATTATTGTCTCTGAGAAAGATTTCAGTTTACCTGCTTTGTGTACTGTTTGTTCCTTTGTGCCGTATAGGTGGAGAGAGGTAAGAAAGAGAATGGGGCCCAAACATTCTTTCCTTCATCCTTTTATTTAACCTGTATTTGAAAACCTACTTTGTGTAAGACATTGTGCCAGGTTCTGGGCTACCTCAGTAAACAAAAGGTCCTTAGTTGGGGAGACAAAGAGACTGTGTATTTATTTCTCATTCATTCATTCACTCATTCAACAAATACTTATTGAGACTGGAATATAGTGGTTGGCAAAAGCAAAAATTCTTCCTCTCATGGACCTCATTGCATTTTGGTAAGACAGACATACATTAATTAGACAGTTACACAAATGAATGTTAAATTACACCTGTGTTGAGTCCTATCAAGGAGGACACCATAGTGCAAGACTGTATATTGGGGGAATTTGTTCTGGGAACAGCTTCCTTGAGGAAGTGAAGAATGAACTGAGATCAGTAAGACTTAACTACGCAAAGACAGCAGAGAAGGGGAAATAGCAGATACAGAAGTCTGGTGCTGAGAAGGGGCTTCTGGAGCATTTGAGGAAGTGGGAGTGTAGAGAGCAGGTGGGGGGAGGCCAGATGAGGCTGACGAGGCAGCCTGGGATCAGATCCAGCAGGACTTTGTAGGTCCTGTTAAGGACTTTGGTTCTTATTCTTTGAGCAATGAGATGCCTTTGAAGTGTGGTAAACCGGAGAAAGGAGGAGAAAAGCATTTTAAAAATCTTTATTTTTCAAACACTAGTCTGAATTCTGTGGAGAACAAATGCACTTGAGCATAGGTGTGAGTGACGGTAAGGAGGTGGGAACAGCAGTTGGGAGGCTGTAGTGGCAGCCTAGAGGAGAGGTGAGAGGTTCAGGGTTAGCAAGGGCTTTAACTTTCCAAACCTACCCTCACTTCCTGTTAAATGTATTTATTTATCCAAAAACATTGTTTTTGAAGTTGACTTACCCCAAAAGACACAGATGCAACAAAACTTAAATTCATTCAAATGAGAAATGAAGGATGATTGAAATAAAAAGGAGTATGAGTAGAATTATACCAGAGAGTATAGGATAAAGATAATGACTGAAATCATGTATAAAACTTAGCTCTGAGCTCCTGGAAGCCTAGGCAGAAAAGGAAATAGTATAGGTCACATGATTGTTCAACAAAAAGAAGCATGCTAGTTAAGCAAGGGAAATAATCTTTTCCTTATAAACATTTAAAGTACTTTATTAAGAAGTAAAATTAACCTGGATAGGTCCAGATTATTGAAGCCCAAAACCTCAGCTCTTGAGATTATTGCATTAATCCATTTTTGGTGGTAGGTATTTCAAAAAGTAAACATTTCAGAAATATTCAGAGCTGAACTACATACATGGATTTCTTATTTGATGCCTTGTTACAGAGGGGAAGCACAAAGCGAAGAGAAAGTAGAGAAAGACAGACCAGATAAGATGCTCATAATGCAACCTATGGGCACGAAGTAAACCCATAATGTACTTTCTTGAGGACCTTCCCATTTGCTTTCCCAGATACTTTTTTTGTTGCCTGCTTCTGTCGCCATTTCGTTTGTGTCTGTAAATACTTCTTCATGGAAGGCATCCCTCCTGCCTTGCAAGATGCATAGTCAGGGACAAAGAATGCCATGCACAGAAGCGGCATTCTTATTTCTCAGTTGTTCACATTCCAGCCAGTGAAACCTCCTTCCAGAATCAAGAATCTCAAAAACAAAATCATTTCTCATTTTAATGAAGTCATCCAGAGTTCCCAGCGACTCTCCTTGTGAGTTCTCTGCCCCTGGGGCTTCTTCTCCACGCATTCCTTCCTAGCCCTGTACTTGGCCAGCAGCTTCAGTTACACTGCCTACTCTCCCGGTAAAATGTTAGGCCCAAAGGCGCAGGAGGGTCCCAGGAGAGCCAGAGACAGCAGTACAGTAGGGAGCAAGAAGTCAGATAAGTCCAGGTTGTTGGCATCCAAGGCCTCAGCTCTTGAGATAATGGACATAATCCATTTTTGGTAGTAGGTCACGTTGGTGTAGACCCCAGGAAAAGAAAGACCACATCCTGTTCCCCAGCTTGACAATCCTATCTGGATCCATATACCATCAATATGACATGACAGAGGCCCTCCAGAATCACCCTAAGGAAGAGATAAAGATCATGAGCCTAGTGAAGAAGGCCCATGAAGAGGAGCGTGGTCACAGGGGTGGAGGTTCCTTCGAATGGGGCAGTGGAGCCCATGGAGCTGTAAAAATCCGGAGGGAGCTGGACTTCCCACTGACATGGAAATTTAGAATCATAGAATCTGAAATTGGCAGAGACCTTAGCTAAATAGATCAGTAGTTTCAAACTACTCATCTCTGATTGAAAAGAAATAAATATGATGAGTTTTTTACTAAATTCATTCAGTTGAATGAACTGTCCTTATTTTTCTATTTTTAGGTCCTTTTTTAGTGTTAAGATAATGCTCTCATATAAAATGGTGGTGACAGTAGTTGGTGATGTATCTCTCAATCTTGCTATTATTTTGGTAACAGCTTTATTGAGATATAATTCACATACTGTACAATTCACCCATTTAAAGTTCAGTTTTAGTATATTCACAGTGTTGCTCAACCATTACCACAACCCATTTTTGTCACCCCCCCCAAAAAACTCCATACCCTTTAGCAGTCACCCTCATTTCCTCCCATTCCTTCCAGCCCTAGGCCAGCCAGTTACCTACTTTCTGCCTCTGTGAATTTGCATATTATGGATATTTTGTATAAATGAAACTATATATGACCTTTTATGTCTGGCCTCTTCCACTTAGCGTACTGTTTTCAGGGTTCATCCATGTTATGTCAGTAGCATGTGTAAGTACTCCATTCCTTTTTATGGCTAAATAATATTCCATTTTATTGACATACCACATTTTGTTATCTAGTCATCAGTTGATGGTCAGTTGGGTTGTTTTCACTTTTTGGCTATTATAAATAATGCTGCAATGAATATTCATGTACAAATTTTTATATGGATGTATTTTCCATTTCTCTTGGGTGTGTACTTAGGAGTGGAATTCCTGGATCATATGGTAAGTCCATACTTAACCTTTTGAGGTTTTCCAGAGTGGCTGCACCATTTTACATTCTCACTAGGTATGTGAATGTTCCCATTTCTCCACATTCCTTGCCAACTCTTGTTATTATCTGTCTTGATTATAGCCATCCTCCTGGGTGTGAAGTTGTGTCTCATTGTTGTTTGATTTGTAAATAATGAATATACAGACAGGAAATTTTTGCAGAGATATAGAAAAATGCGTGTGAGTGGGGCGGGAGGGAGGGAAGGAGGAAGTAAAACCCAAATGGTCATTCTAGAACTAAAAAATAAAATATCTGAAATAAAAATTTCACTAGATGAACTTAACAGTAAAATGTAGATGGCAGGAGAAAGAAGCAATGATTCTGAATATAGATTAAACTATCCAATTTGAAAAACAGAAAAAGGTAAAAATAAAATATCAGGGACTTGTGTGAAAATATCAAAAGTTGTAACTTACAAATTTTCAGTTTCACCCAGAAGGGGAAAAGAGAGAAATAAGGCAGAATAATAGTTGAAGAAATTATGAATGAAAATTTCCCAAGTTTTGATGAAAGGTAAAAGAGTAGATTAAAAAAACAAGTCAGTGAATCTCAAATAGGATAAAGACAAAGACAGTCACACCTAGGACATGACATTCAAACTTCTAACAATCACATATGAAGGACAGTGTATTGAAAGCCACCAGAACAAAACACATCACACCCAGTGGAGGAAGACACAAATGATTGCTGAATTTTCATCAGACAGTTATGATCAGGAGACAATGGAATGACATCTTTTAAGTGTACAATGAAATGTTTCTTACTTCAGAAAATTAAAAAGTTGGCACTTCTATGTCAACCTCTTAATATATTTATAAAAACATATGAGACTGTGAAAATCGAAGCACCAGTGGTTAGCATTGCTCTAGATCAGTAGTTGAAGAGATTAAATTAATAGATAAAGGTTAAGTGACTTATCCAGGTTAACACAGAATTATCGTAGGAATATTTGTCTCCTGATTCCCAATTCACTGTTGTTTACAGATGGGCAAACCTGGATCCAAATTAAGATCTCATGTTAAAATAATTTCAAGAGCAAACCCTGACCTGGCAAGTATCCTTTCTTTTCTCAAGATCACCAGTACAAATCGTGCTTTCCTGGATGACAGGCTCTGTTCGTGGTAGTAGGTAACCCACCGGGTTGTAGATTATTTCTCAATGCTGGTGTTCAGTGATGGGTATTTCTGCTTCTTGGAGGATGGTAGGGTAGTCAGAATATGTAGAGATAAATAGGAGTGAAAGGAAAAGCAGCCTGGAAAGGTGCAGGGACAACATTCAGTCATGATATGCAGACATCTCTGAATGGGAATCCAAAAGCAGAACACAGTCACTTTCCAATCATGTTGGCTAATGGAAGAGTTTTTTTGGTACAGTTAATCTAAAACAATGGATAATTCAAAATTCTGTTTGTTTGGGGCTTTTCTAATGTGCCACGTGGGGCATTCCTAACGTTCTAAATAAAGAGAAGTGCTGATACATTTTGATTAAGTAAAGACGTGAGTATTCTACAGTATTCTAAAACTTTTTCCTTTCTCATTTTTCTGCTCCCAGATCATTCCCTGTCTTTACTTTATCCTGGGAAAGAGTGACAAAACACAACACTTTAAAAACAGATTTAAAGTACTAGACTCTTTCCAGCCTTACGTCAGGCTTGTTAACCTCTGTTTCAGAGGGGTAATTGTGTGTTTAGATTGTTAGTATTAAAAAATAAATTAAATAAATAAATTGCTAGTATCTTTTCTTGCTGCTATAGCTAGACTCTAGGCAGGATATAAGAGTAAATAAACATATAAATAAGCAAACATTTTATTTGAAGACTTTTAGATAGTGTCTGGTTTTGTTGAAAATATTTGCCGTAGTAATGAAATGCCTAGAATATGAATATTCTAGAATGGGTACAAGAAGGTGATGTATAAAACAACCCGTTTCTCTTCCCATTCTCACCTTCATCTTCTGCTTTTCCCCATCCAGTCACCCAGCAAGAGTCTGGAATTGTCCACTGCTTTTTGACACTGGACAAGCAAATAGGCAGGATGGAAGAACTGTAGGTGACTCGAGAACAGCCTCAACAAGGCAGTGTCTGCCGTGGTACCGTGGTGTTTGGGATGGATGACAATTCGGAACACATGATACTTCACGCCTGTATTTGAATGGCCTATGTCAATTGATCCCAGCCACACAGTATATCAGAAAGGAATCCAGCGCCTAAGGGGAAGAGAAAGAGGAGAATAAAAGTGGAGCATGCTTTTGTGCTACAGCTGGGTCAGAACAAGCTGCCTGTGTGTAGCACTAAGTCTTTAGGTAAGAAAGGAGAGTAACAGACTTGGAATTAACCAGGCTGCTTCCAACTTGGCATAGGGTTGGTTTGTCTTCTTTTCTCCTTCCCTCACTCCCTGATCACTCTTTCTTTTGTTGTCTGCTGTTTCTGTGATCTCCTTTTATATGATTATGGCCAGAGTTTTGTCCTGTATTTTTTCCCTGGTTCTCTTATTCACTTCTACTATTCTCCGTGGTTTCAGCCATAGCCTATATGCTTAACAGTCATTGTTGTTTTATTTTCACTTTTGAGTTCTGAGCACTAGACCTTCATTTCTAAATTTAAAAATTAAAGCAAAATATAACCACCAAAGTTCATATATATATATGATATATATGTAATTTAAATGTTCAGTAGTTTGATCAGATTTATAAAATAAATAAATAACAGAAGTTCTCTGCCCTACTGCCCTCAATTCATGCTATCCAAAGGCAATCACTTTCAACTCTTCGCTCTTTCTTTTAGCATTTTCCCTAGTGTTTTCAAGAAACCCTATATATTGCCATTAATATTTTTCTTTCAGTTTTAGAATATTGTATTCCTCCTGTAGAAGGTGAGGATTGACCCAACAATTACTGCCAACTCCGCACTTCCTTTTCACCATCCTCCTCATCTAATATAACTTTCTGTTAGATGAGTATTTAGTATGTATGTTCTTCTTACTGTGAAAACATTCACTATGAGGCCATATTGAGTACCATAATGCGATTTCTTGTGAAACTTTTTGCTTCTCCTGGAATTAATAATGTGGTCTCACTTGTTTGTTTTTTTTAGCTTTCTATGTACCTATCACTGACTCATTATTTGTTCCCCAAACTGTCTGCCAGAAGTGTAAATCTCTCAATATGTTGACACCTGTTAGGCTTTTTATCAATACTATCCTTTTTTTAAAATTAATTAATTAATTTTTTTGGCTGCATTGGGTCTTCGTTGCTGCGCACGGGCTTTCTCTAGTTGCAGTGACCGGGGTCTACTCTTTGTTATGGTGCGCAGGCTTCTTATTGCAGTGGCTTCTCTTGTTGCAGAGCTTGGGCTCTAGGTGTGTAGGCTTCAGTAGTATGGCACACGGGCTCAGTAGTTGTGGCTTGCGGGCTCTAGAGCGCAGGCTCAGTAGTTGTGGTGCATGGGCTTAGTTGCTCTGCGGCATGTGGGATCTTCTTGGACCAGGGCTCGAACCCGTGTGCCCTGCATTGGCAGGCGGATTCTTAACCACTGCGCCACCAGGGAAGTCTTTTTTTTTTTTTCTAAGACCTCTGCCCTCTAACTCCAACCTTGGTACTTTTCTTTATGATTTTCTTGAGGGTTTTCTTCTGTGTTTTATTCTGTTTTTTCTGGATCCCATGTTTTCCTGTCCCCACCCCACCCTTTATTTTGGTGAAGCGCATTCTCCTATGGCTTCCTGAGAAAATATGCATGAGGGGTAATATTTTTTCTGCTTTGTATATGTGAAAATGTCTTATTTCTATCCCACACTTGATTGATCATTTGTAAATATGAGCAGAACTCTAAGTTGGAATTCTCTCAGCATTTTGAAGTTATTACTCTCTTTTCTTTGAGCTTTCAGTTTGTTATTGAAAAGTCCTGTCGTTTTGATTTCTGTATATATGTCATCTCCTGTGGCATAACAAGTTACCACAAAGCTTAGAGGCTTAGAACAGCAAACATTTCACAGTTTCTGTGGATCAGGATCTGGGTGCCTCTGACCAGGCAGCACTCAGGGTGGACTGCAGTGTCATCTCAAGGCCCGACTTAGGAGGGTCTGTCACGTCTTCATTAGCTGTTGGCTGGAGACATCAGTTTTACATGTGCCTCTCTCTACAGCTTACTCACCACATGGTACCTTACTTCTCTCAGAGATTGTGTTTGTGACCCAAAGCAGCTTAAGACAGAATTCCCTGACTGGTGTTTAGGAAGTGATGTGGTGAAAAGTAAGCAGTTTCTAATATAGTGACTATTTTCATCATTTTTTTTTCTACCTCTATGCCCCGTCCCTAGTCCAAGATGACCTATTCCTTCTGCCTGTTCATCTTGGCACTTTCCTTAGTCTGTTGGTTCATTCATGGGTTCATTCAGATATTTATCAATAACCTCTCTGTGTGCTAGACGCCAGCTAGGACTCACCTGTGTAGGCGGTGTGCTGCTGTCAGTATCCACCTGTCACCGATGAGGGAACCTCTACAGACGTGGGACTCGCCCAAGTACGGGCTGACCTGCCAAGGCCAGTGCTCACCACACACAATACGGCTCGAGTGTACAGGTCGTCTGCACACTAGAGAAAGAGGAAAGAGAGGAACATGGGAATCTGGTTGTGCTGTTCTTCTGATCCCCATCTTATCATCTCCAAACTCCCATCCATTCCTGGGACCTGAGTCCTCCTGAGCCTCCATACTCCATCCTCTTCCAGTTCCAAACCCAGCAGTTTTGGGCCCAAGGGGAGACCACTCACCTGACTGCAGAGATTTCCTTTGGAAAGAAAAGGATAGGCAAGACCTTAAAACAAATACAGCATATCATTAATATATAACAACACCTCTTATATCCAGATTCATTGAATAGAGAGGCTTTCTACCTACTTAAATTTCTCAGATTGGTGTTAAAGGCCAAATTTTTTTTTTTTTTTTTTTGCGGTATGCGGGCCCCTCACTGTTGTGGCCTCTCCCGTTGCGGAGCACAGGCTCCGGACGCGCAGGCTCAGTGGCCATGGCTCACGGGCCCAGCCGCTCCGCGGCATGTGGGATCTTCCCGGACCGGGGCTCGAACCCATGTCGCCTGCATTGGCAGGCGGACTCTCAACCACTGCGCCACCAGGGAAGCCCTCCTCCATACATTTTTAATGGTTTTTGTTTTATGCATCCTATGTTTTTTGTGTGTGTGGTTTATCCATTCATTCTGGTTATGTGTCCACCACTCACTGTGCTTTTTATCATTATATGATGACCCTCTAGGTACTTTTCACCTTAATTTTTTCCTGAAATTAATATTGCAACCTGCAATTTTGTCCTGTCCATTTAATCAGAGAAAAGATTCCTTATTCATATCACAGTTGGTATTCCAATTAATTTATTGTATTCACAGGCAATTTTAACTATTTAATCAACTCACTTAAATATAGCTTTTAAGAGTCAGACCTCAATTTGAGATTTGCCTTCAGGTCATGTTTGGAGTAAAGATCATCTTTTTGCAAAGTTACTAAAGGTCTGAACAGGTCTTTCTGTTGATTTACCAAACGAACAAAATTTGACCAGACACTCCTTTCCCTCTGAGGGTCCTGTGGTTGTCCTAGACCTTTGGACGTTTTTAATATCCCTGGACAAATCTGTGGTCACTGAAAACTCTTTACATATTAACTGGGTCATTCAGACGATCTTTTTTCCCTTTTGCTTAAATGTTTTGTGAAAATATATTTTTGGTTCTAATTTAGTTGGAAATAAACTTTATTGTAACTAAGACATGAGCTCCTTACTATTAAAATTGGAAGTAAAAGGAAAGAATTAAATAGCTATCTTGCTTTTCCTGTCCAAACTGTAGTTCAGGGTAACAAAACGGGCTTAGTTGATGAGGGAGGAATTTCAGCTAACAAATTCTTACTGGTTGGAAAGTGATAGAATTTGAAAGCAATACTTACAGCTCTTTATGAGATAATTGATTCAGGGGATGATTATCAGTAGTTGAAAGTTTTAGATGAAACAGCTCAGGCTGTTACTATTTGAATGATCTGTTCAATCTTAACATCATGAAAAGTGGGATCAGGCAGACATGAGCCTCCCGATGTGACGTAATGTGAAGGAATATCCGATGAAGTTTTCTTGTCAAAAAAGTGAAACCTGAATCTCTAAAGCTACTTCCACTTATAGCAAATACAAGGGATGAAGGAGTAAGTTAAATTACAAGGCCAAGGAAGTTAACAGTCACATCCAGAATGTGGGACATTTTATAAAACAACTAACACTGGTTTCTATAACAAGTCAATGGTATGAGGGTACAAAGGGAGGGAGACTCCTCTAGGTGAAAAGAAACATAAGAGTCATAAGTGTGTGTGGCCCCTGTTTGGATCCTGATTTAGCAAATCAACCCTAAGAGACATTTTGATACAAGCAAGGAAATTTGATAATTAACTGGGTCTTAGATGTTATGAAGGAAGTATTGTTAATCTTGATGGGTGTAATAATGATACTGAGCTATGTAAGAAAATGTCCATTTTTAAAGAGACAGTTGGAACCTATGAGTCCTTTCTAAATCTAAGCTAAACTCTTCTATCATATTGGAGAAATCGTCTTTGGTTTTCAGCCCACAGAGCTATGCTGTCATTTTTATGGGGAAGACTGCATGACCTTAGGCAAGTCACCTTTCCACTAAGGCCTGTGTTTTCTCGTTGTACCATGAAGGCACTGGAATCAGCTGATGATCTCAAAAGTGCCTTTGCAGGTGTAACATTGAATTTTGACTTCCTTATCTATTTACCTGTATTTACTTATCTTTATCTATTACCTCCATTACTCCTCTGCAAATATTTCATTATTGTTGGTTTAGCAATCAAGAAATGTGTCGGGTCTTCCATTTTAATGCTCCCTTGCTTCTTCTAAGGTAAGGAAGTACCGAGGAGTTGGAAGTGAGAGAGCAGGTGCTTGATATCCACTCTAGAGATTTTCCTGAAGACAGCCCTTGTCGCTTTCTGCCTTCTCTTCATGCCCTGTCTCAAGGTCCTAGAGTCTCTGTTCCCAGATCATTACCCTGTTATCATTAACGTTATCTTTAAATACCTCTACCGTACACAATAACTGTTGGTTTGGGAAGTGGCCATGTGGTGGTGTTGGTAAGAGCTTTATTGCTTGCCATGTGGCTGTTGCCTAGTTACAACCTTTTCATCTCAGCAAAATGGGAATAATTATACCTCACAAGATTTTGGTAGGAACTAAATGAGATAGAGGGCAAGTACTTAGCTTGCGTTTAGGCTATTTAAGCACAAACTAATAAATAGTAGCCACTGTTTTTATTATTGTTTTTGTTGAACTAATATCCTAGTTTTAAGTACTAACTTAATTCTGGGCAAACAGGTCATCTTGGTGGTGGCTTAGATTGATGTGAATGGTGCCTGTAGACCAGGATTTCTCAGCCTTGGCACTGTTGACATTTGGGGCCAGATGATTCTTTCTTGTGGGGGGCTGTCCTGTGCATTGGGGGACGTTAAGCACATCTCTGGCCTTAACCTGCTGGATGCCAGGAGTACCACCCATCCCTAGTGGTGACAACCAAAAATGTCTTCAGACATTGTCAAGTGTCCCCTGGGGTTGGGGTGGGGAGCAGAATCACCCTTGGTTGAGAACCACTGCTGTAGAGTAAGGATGCCACTTTAGGGTGCAGTCTTCTCTTGAGCACCCTGAGAATAAAACAGGGACAACGGTAGAATTGCAAGTCTTGTAGATTTTGTTTTGTTTTTTGTTTTGTTTTTTTGGCCACAGCTTGCGACCTGCAGGATCTTAGTTCCTGCATGCCAGGGATCAAACCTGCGCCCCCTGCAGTGTCATCTTAACCACTGGACCACCGGGGAAGTCCCCCAATTTTGTAGCTTTTTATCTGTAGTTCCAGGAAGGGCAAATGGATTCCATTGTCTCTTTTCTAATTCAATCCATCAGATCAATCTATTATATTGATCTGAAAATGAAAATAAATAAAATGAATAAATCTCTTTATAAAATGAATAAATCTCTTTATAAAATTCTCCTAAAGAATAATTAATTTCTCACTGTTTGATTCCACTTACACGAGGTACCTAGAATAGTCTAGTCAAATTCATGGAGTCAGAAAGTACACTGGTAGGGCTTCCCTGGTGGCGCAGTGGTTGAGAGTCCGCCTGCCGATGCAGGGGACACGGGTTCGTGCCCCGGTCCGGGAAGATCCCACATGCCGCGGAGCGGCTGGACCCGTGAGCCATGGCCGCTGAGCCTGCGCGTCCAGAGGCTGTGCTCCGCAACGGGAGAGGCCACAACAGTGAGAGGCCCGTGTACCACAAAAAAGAAAAAAAGAAAAAACACTGTTAGATGCCAGGGGTGGGGAGGGGGAATGGGGAGTTAGTGTTTAATGGGGCCAGAGTTTCAGTTGAGGAAGGTGAAAAATTCGGGAGACGGATGATGGAGAGAGTTGCACAACAAGGTGAATGTACTCAGTGCCACTGAACTGTACAGTTAAATATGGTTAAAATAGTATATTTTCTATTATGTGACTTTTACCACAATAAAAATACATTTAAAAAAAAGCATAATTGATTTCTCTAGCACATGTGTAGCAGCAACAGACACCTATGCCCTCTATTAAAAGATCCAGTTTGGTCTTTATTCTTGAACTTGGACAGGAAACTTTCAGTCCAGCTGTAGTTCCACTAACCAGTATGTCCTAGAACTATATATACCTGGCCTCCGTTATGTCAGGGCCAAGGCCTGGACAGCCTTTGAGAGACAGCCTTCTTCCTCTGTTGCTCTGCATCTCGTTGTCCAGTCTACGGTTTCCCTCCCCTGCACTCCCCTTCTCCACAGGGACTGATCCTGCTCGGAACTCCATCCTGCTTGCCTTGGGCCCTACTGCCCTTTAACTAGTTCCCCTTGGCAAGAGTTGGTCCTGTTCTTTTGATCACTAAAATAAAATGTTTGTATGTTTATTCACTTATACTAAATGAATTTTTCCTTTCCGTTTTGACAGCTAGCCTTCTACAGTCTATTGCTCTCATTTTGTTATTTAGAAAATAAGATTTGATACTTTGTTTGCGACACTCTAATAGATGCTGTTAGAAGAGCAAGAAGATGACTAGGACAGCAGTTTCTCTTCTCAAGGTTGTTATCTATTCAGAAGAAGTAAAGCTGTGTGCACTCAAATAATTACAGATGGAGACTGGAGTATAATAAGAGGTACAAATAACTAGAACCAAAGGGCAGATGTTATTTTGGCATTGTATAAGGAAGATCTTTTATTAGAGCTTTCTAACGGTAAATGGTGGTAATTTGGTATAGTGGAAAGAGCCAAATCTTTTGAGTCAGACAGTCCAGGGTAAATCTGTTTAATCAGATATTAGCTGTGTGATCTTAGGCAAGTCACTTAACCTCTCTGATCCTCAGTTGTTTTTCTGTGTGTGTTTTCATTTGTAAAAGTGGAATAAATAATACCTTCTTGAGTTGTTAGGACAAAATAAGATGATTTTTAAGTGGCCCACATAGTAACTGATAGAAGGCATAAGTAAATACAAGTTCCTGCCATAGTTAGAGGTAAGATAAAGATGGCATGACTCTCAGAGAATCCACTTTGGCAGGCAGCATGACTAGGCTGAAGTCATCTCAATCTAGGCTCTGCACCCTTAGCTTTTTAGCTTCTGAAGTTCTTGTCAGAGCACTAGAAGAGATCAAATTCAAGAGACTGACTCACTAAAATTTAAGAGACTTGTATATGAACCAGAATGTTGATTTGCAAAGAGGACTATTCATTTTTATCATTTGGAATTTGCATTTTTCCCAACCAGGGCCCACCTTCTCGATATTGAGTAGGGAAACCAAATTAGTAGGTGGGTGGTGGTTTGATGAAGAGTCTTCGGATCAGAACAAGTGGAAGTGGCAAATCACTCACTAGGAGGAAATATCCCTTCTTCACAAAAACTGAGTGAAAGAGTGCTTCTCCATAACAAAGCATGTTTTTCTAAATAAATACAAAGTTTATATTCATCAGACTCAAGAGTCTCTCTTCCTTTACAGCCTAGGGTCTGATGAACACAGAGCTGTCTGGCTTGTGCTTTCTTAGATTCCATGCTGACCATTCCCTTTCCTAATGACGTTTTTCTTCAGTTTAGTGCCCAATACTGTTGATTACACTTAAGCATTCTCAGGTATGATCTTGTTCCTGGTGTGCTGCTTTGAGATTATACCCAAATCTCCAAGTTTAGCTTACTCCTAAAACACGTAAGACCCGTATTTACTGAAATTTTGGGCATCCTTTCTACAGAAAACCATCTCCTTCCATCTCACCCATTTTGCATATATTTTACTTGTTAAGTTTCAGTTTTAGAGGATTCTGGTGGGCAAGTTGTGGGACAGTGCCATGTAGTAAAAATAGTTCCCTTTCCTCCATTACCAAAAGTTAGTTAGTTAGATAGTTTTCCAGTTCTATGATATTAAGCGTAAGATCATCGTGTCTGTGAAACAAGCAAACATGCCTTGAGCTGAGAGTTGTATCAAATAACTTGTAAGGTACCTTCCAACTATTTTATTTTATGATTCTAAAACCTGCTGTTATCTCTTTGTTGGATTTCTTGGCTTTAGTATCTAGATCCATCCTCTTCGCTCACATTCTTTTATCGTTTTTTACTTATTTAGCATCTCACATGTTTAATAGGTTTATCTCTTCTTTTGCCGAAGCATTTGCACAGTGTCAATTATGCCTTGCTTCCAATTCTGTAGTGTTGCCATCTAAAAAAAAAATCTGAGAAGATCTTGTTAACATGAACAGTGTTCCTTTGAGAATAAATTGTAATCAATCTTTGAATCCTGCTTATACTTTGTATAATTTTTGCATTTGGAAAATTAATTTTTTTCAAAGTTCTTACTATTTTCTTTGTATGTGCGGAAAGCTTTTTAATGGCCCAGATTTAATTTCCTTATTTTTATGTAATTATCTTATCTTTGCAGTTATTAATGAAAATTTTCATTCTCAAACAGTGATTTTATTGGTATTTAATGAAATTTGAGCAAGGGATGATCATTTTGCTGCTGTCCATTCCACCATCTTGCCCAAACTCCTTCTAATCATTTTTCACTATTATTTGTTGAGTAATACAGAGCATCCTGTATTATTTTAATCAGTATCTTATGAAATCCATAAATTAACTCACTGCTGGCCAGGGTCAGATCCCATGTTCCTAACTGCTCTTTGTATACGTATACCACAGGCCCAGGAAAAGGATGGGGATAAAGCAGCCATACGTTTCTTATATGAGACATGTTCTTGGACCCCTCTCTGGTCACAGGATATTGCAAGTTGGATATCTCTCTAATAAACACCTTCCCTAACCCCAGTGCACCTCTGAGCACAACCATGAAGTGCTCTTAGTGGGTGGGGTGAACAGGAGACTCCGAAGGCATTCTCCCTGAAAACCTCAATTTAAACCCGCCCCCATGCCTCTCCTTAATCTGTGACCACTAAACACAGTCAGTTTTCGCCTCCCAGCTCCTTAATCCAGACCCTTCCCTTATTGCATTTACAGAATGCAGCCTTTGAGATGTCCTCAGTGATTCTTATCAGCTCACTTCTGAAGAATAGAATACAATAGAAGTAATGAGATGTCCGTTTTGAGTTATAGAGAGACTATAGCTTCCATTTGGGGTATTCTCTCTTGCCTTATCTTGTATCACTCACCCTGGGTGAAGCCAGCTGCCCTGAGACAGCCCTGCAGAGAGGCCCGTGTGAGTGAGCTTGAAGCAAGTCCTTTCCATTTGAGCTTGGAGGTGACTACAGTTTACAGCAGCAGCCTCTTGAAAGACCCTGAGCCGGAACTACCTGGCTAGGCCCTCACTGATTACTGACCCACAGACACCAAGAGATAGTAAACATTTGCTATCTTCAGCCGTTATGTTTTGGGGTAATTTGTTATACAGCAATAGATAGCCAATACACTGCCCTAGGCTCCTTTTGCCTGGCGTGCTTCAACTGAAACCTTGTAATCTTCTGAGTCCCTGCTTTTTCTTCAGAACCCAGTCTAGTCCCGGACTGGGTGGTTTTCATCTTGACTTCAGCCAAGGGCAAACTAGTTAACCTCTCCGTACCCTAGCTACTTCTTCCTTAGAATGTGATGAATTGGTTGGGTCAGGTGATTTCCAGATCCCTTTCAGCCCTAAAGTTCTTTGCTTCTGTATTTCCCCAGACCCTGACTCCAGTTTAATAAAAAAAAAAAAAGTGAATATGAGAAGTAATAGTTAGAACCAACCAAACTTTATTCATGCCGGGGACCTTGCTTCCCAGGTTGACCTACAGGAGACAAGGCAGCAAGCCGACTGGGCTCCTGGGGGCTGCACCCAGAGGTAGCAGAACTGCATCTGTCTTGCTGAAGCTTCGGAACCTCTCCTCAAAATCCTCAACTTGTAGAATTTCCACTTTCTCTGTCATTCTTAATTGCCACTTCACCTTGGCCATACTGACCTCATCCAGTTAGGGTAGCCCTGGGAAAATGAGAGGCAGAAGCACAACAGGGAAGAGCCCGGAGAAGTCCGGCCTGAGGTCAGCGTGCGAGATGGCTGACTTCTCAATCCAAGACTTGCAGAAACTGATGTGTGTAAATATTCCAGGCTCATTGGTTCCGACGCAGTTTGATTCCCAGCTCACCACTCCTGCCAGGACCCAGAAATCCTCCACTTTACACATCAGGGGATCTCCTCTACTGCCCTGGGGGAGAGAGGAAAGATGGCTGGGCCATGCACGGGGCAAAGGGAGAGACTCCAGTAATTTAGCCAAGAGCAGTGGAGTTAGGGCCTGTCCAGACACTCCTGGGTTCACGCAAGGACCCCGAAGCTACGAGACACGGAGGAAGCACACTGGGGAATGGAAGGGCTCTGAAAGGTGCCTATAGAATGGATTCTTACTATGCACTGATCTGTCTGCCCCACTGGGAGCCTGGAGCAGATCACGGCTTCACTGATAGGCTCAACTCCATGCAACAAGCTTTCTTTCTGCAGCGGTTGTTGCATGTCTGGAGATCACTGAGGGGCACTTTTAGCTCCTTCAGTGTATAAGATGGTTTCATAGCTGTAAGGTCAAAAAGAGTCAAAGTTGTCTTAAAAAATTAGGAAGCAACTTTCAGCTATGGAAATAGCTTTCATGCCTTTGATTTTCAGGGATAGCTCTGATTTCAAGTTTCTGCCCCCATAACAGGCAGCACTCTGATTTCTGGTTTGGCAAATGGTCTAAAGGCTGAGTTCCCTGGGTCTGAACAAGACTGATGGCAGTTGCTCCTGCTGTACCACAAAAAACAGAAGAATCTTTTGATTCAGAAAAACCTAAAATCATGAAAGATGTAGTATTAAGTTGTTTGGCTTTGGAATATATTTTTATATTCCATAGAACATAAGAAGGTGGATCTAGCTGATTAAGAAGAATCAAGACTATTGTGGGCTTCCCTGGTGGCACAGTCGTGAAGAATCTGCCTGCCAATGCAGGAGACACGGGTTCGAGCCCTGGTCTGGGAAGATTCCACATGCCGCAGAGCAACTAAGCCCGTGCGCCACAACTACTGAAGCCCACGTGGCTAAAGCCTGTGCTCTACAACAAGAGAAGCCACCGCAATGAGAAGCCTGTGCACCACAACGAAGAGTATCCCCCGCTCGCTGCAACTAGAGAAAGCCTGCATGCAGCAATGAAGACCAATGCAGCCAAAAATAAAAATAAATAAATTAAAAAAAAAAAAAGGACTATTGATACATGAAGCCCTACTCTCCTAGTCTGACTTGGGACCTGCTGAGCACTCTTAACTTTCCTGGATCCATCTTTGTGTCTGCTTCCCCCTACCCACCTACCTGCACACACTCTACCCAGGTGCCGAAGGAGAACTGACAACTCTCCTTAAATTCATTGCCCTGTCCTTTTCACTTTTAAGGTCTTAGTAGTATTGTGAAACGAGCAGAAACAGATGTAGATAAGCAAAGCAATTACAGCAGCAGAAGTATGAAGGAGGCAGAGGGAAGCTGGGGGTCGAGGAGAACTGAAGCCTGCAGTACCTCGGATTAATTTCCGGAGAGCAAGAGCACACCACATCTGGTGCCAGGAGTGGGATAGAGAGTAGGGGGAGGGACGGTCAGTGGAGGAAACAGAGCTCAGAAAGTCTGCTTATCCTCACATTGGGATATCCCAGAATTGCCCCATCCAGTCACCCAGCAGGAGGTTGAGTTCTTCAGCTGGACTGCCAATGATGGGAGGCAGATGGGCAGGACAGCAGGGCCAAAGGAAAGCAGGTGGGCCGGTTCTGCCACAGCAATGGCACTGGATGCATTTCTCTGGAAGTTGGGGTAGGGAATAATCCTGGACATGGGGATGATTGTCGTTTTGGAGTCTTGGTGACTGGAGACCTGAAGTGACCCCACCAATACCTTGTATTTTCTGGTGTCCTTAGACCTGAGAAGAAGAGGAGCAGAGCAAGTACCATGGGTTTCTTGTGACTCTGTCATGGAGTGTCACAGCAGAGCCCAGAGTTCTGGAGGTTCTATTTTTCATCTAGCTCTTCCTAAGCATATATTCCTTCAATAAGTGCTGAGCATCTCCTGAAAATATAAATGAAACTTAGACATGATCTGGCCCTCACAGGGCTTTTGGTCTCAAGGATTGTGTGTGTGTGTGTGTGTGTGTGTGTGTGTGTGTGAGAGAGAGAGAAAGAGAGAAAGAGAGAGGGTGGAGGAGAGGGAGGGAGGGAGAGAGAACACACAAGTAAACAGGTATAAAATTTTAAATTGTGATAAATTTTATGAAGAAAACAGGATTTTGAGGTAGAGAGTAAAAGATGGGGGAAGAGCCTATGAATTGGTGATCAGGGAAGGTCTCGTTGAAGAGGTAACTTTTCAACTGAGTCCCACAAGGTGGGAGTCAGCCATGAGAAGAGCTATAAGGAAGAGCATTCCAGAGGGAATAGCATATGCAAAGGCACTGAGCATAAGAAAGAGCTTGGCAGTTTCTAGGAATTGAAGTATACCTGGAGTAGAAAGGGATGATGTTAGGGAAATGAGCAGGTACCTGGCAGTTCATAGCTTAATAGGTTTTATTCTAGGTGCTTGAGCAGCGACTGGAGGATTGGAAGGGGGGAATGACACGATCCTGCCTCTGACTTAAAAAAAAAATCACTTTGTTGTGTGTATGAAGGTAGTAAAACTTATTTTGCTATTGCAGTGGTCCAGAACATTTGTGCTGGAGTCAAAGTATTCTGTGGAAGTAAAACTGAAGAATTGGTGTGTGCAGTGAATATGAAGGGTGAGGGAGAGTGAGGCTTCATATTTCTGGCTTGAGCAACTGGCTGTGTTGTTGAATGAGATGGGAAGAAAGGGAGAGAAAAGGTTTGGGGATATTGCTGGTGGTAGAATTGTAGTTCTCTTTTGATTACATCACCTTTGAGATACCAGTGAGATATCTGAATGGAAATGCATCAGAATTAGAGTTCGGAGCTGGTGATGTTAACAAATCTATGACATTTTAAACCATGGGAGTAGATGAGGCCACCTAGGGAGAGTGAAGAGGGCTCAGAACTGTGCATCCAGAGTGGTATGAGGATGTGGGCATGCAGTAGAGGGAGTGGCTCCCCCTGGGGAATGTAAAGAATGGGTAAAGAATTAGATGGGGGGTGGGGTGTGTGTGTGACATTTTCTAGGCACTCATTTCATTCAAGATGATTGTCAAACGTAAAGATACCCGAAGTCTAAGAGTAGTCATATTGAACTGAGAGCTAGGGCAGAAAACATTTGGACCCACCTCTCAGGCACAGATACTGTATCGGGCAGTGCAAGGTGAACAACTCTCTGTCCTCAGCCCAGGAGCTCCAGTCACCCTCGTCCCTGATGGGTCTGCCCGAAGCAAGGCTCCGCACTCACCGGAAGCAGCTTGCCACCGTCAGTACCCACTGCTTTCAGATGAGGGTGGCCACACAGATGTGAAACAAGCCCTGGCGGTTGCTGACCTGCTAGGGCCACTGCCCTACGTTGGCCTCCGTGCCTGAGGCTGTGCCAGATAAGGCCGTGGGCCGCCCACAGACTGCGGACAAAGAGGAGAAAGTCCTGGGAGTCCTGCCCCCTCCCCACACTGGTGTCCCCTCCTCCCTCCTCCTTTGCCCCATCCCCCCGCCCCCCCCCCCCATGCTGGCCCTGGCTGGGGCACCTTACTTGACTTCACGAGATTCTTTGGTCATCTGTGCCTAGGAAGAGGAAAGGTGGACCGTGGGGACACCCAGGATGGCTTCTTATTGCCGAGGGCGGCCCACACCCCAGGTCCTGTGCAGCCCCCTCCTAGGACTCTCCTCACCCCAGGGGTTCACCTGAGATCCCCAGCAGAAGGGGCAGCAGGAAGACACAGCCCGCAGGGCCCATGTTTCTGTCCTCAGAGCCAGCACTTCCCTGCCGTCTGGACTCAGGCTCCCAGGGCGATGCCCACCGGGGAGGAGAGGGGCAGGGCGAGCTTCACCTCCTAGCTGGTCCTCGGCTTCGCCCCCTCCTGTCCTTTGGTCCTCACCCTGGCCAGCCCAGATACTGAAGGGTGCAGCTGCAGGACCCAGGGGGCAGAGCTAGGGCCCGAGGCAGAGCAGGGTGCCTGGGCTTCCTGCCTGCGGGTGGAGGAGGGGTCGTTGGGGGAGGGCGCTGGAAGGAGTAGGGCTCACGCAGTGCAGAGACCCTGGTGTGGGCCGAGGCCAGGCTCACAGGCTCCCTCTGCCCCGTCTGCCACATCTCAGGGACTTGCCCTAATTGCTCCCATCTTCTCCCCCGCCCCCCGGCCGAGGGTGAACAGTCCAGGGCAGGTTCCTGAGCTTGGGTCACAGAGGGCTGTGCAGAGGTCTGCCCCGAGTCCTGGGCCTCGAGAACGGCTACAGGACTGACAGGAGAAGATAAAAAAGAGGAAATAAGCCAGCCAGTTAGCTGACCAATACGTCCTGCTTTCTCACTTTCCCTTTTCTGCTTCAATCTCTACCTGTTGTAACTGGTTCCTTGCCTCCCTGAGTCAGGGAATATTTATTGGATGTTTATTGTGTACAAGGAGCAGGACCTATAAAGGGGCATGAATCATGGGGGTGCCTGCCCCCCAGGAGCTGACGGTCTAGTCCGAGAGAGGCGGAGTAAGGAAGTAACCCTGGAGGTTTTGCCTTACGATTGGTACCCTGTTCATTAGAAAAGGAGGGGCGGGTGGCTCTGAGACCCGAGGGCAGAGCGCTGGGTCCTGGTCCTGGTCCAGAGTGTTGAGCCTCTTCCCTGGCTCCGCCACAGACTGGTTTTGAGAACTTTTAAAGTTAGACAAGACACAGAACCTAAGTACTGAGCAAGTGTTGCTGCTGTTTTTAAAAACATGGCAATGATGAGACAGCTATTGAGACTCTAATGTTCCATGCCTGTTGCTTGGCACAGGAGGGCATCGTGGGTACATAAAGTGAACGGGATTAGAAGGCCTGTGGGAGTAAGGGGGAGCTTATACTTGCAAATATCGAGAATGGGATTATTACAGTTACTGAAATCGAGAATTTATTTAACTTGAAGCTTTCAAGATCAAGGTGTGGGAAAAAAAAAAGGTGAACTACATAGCTCACATCATCTGATAATAGGAACCATATTCTTTAGTCAGGAGATAACTTTCTCCCCCTTGGCAATTAATTCAATGAGTTTGTTGCAATATTATAAAAAGCACATTTATAGGTGACTAAGAAGCATTTCGTGCTTTTTACATTATCTCTCACTGAATGGGGATGCCATCATTTTGAATCACGAATAAGTCATTTCTGTGAAGAACTGAACTAACTTAAAAGAAGTGTTGATATTTCTCGTTATGTAATTTGAAATAAAAGTAGAATTTAGAGAAGATGCCTCTTGCCACTTCCAGATGCCTCTCTTGCCAGCTGTGCTTCGGTGGGGTCCACATTCTCTGGATACCTTTTGGACTGTCTTGACATTTTAGTGATGTTTTATTTCCTAAGGAAGCTGGCTCTTATTGCTGCCTCTATGAGATCCCGCCTCAGCTTTGCCTGGTTGTCGGCTGTAGGAAGGGCAGTTCCAGAGCCAAATGCAAGTACTAAAGACCTCAAGATGCCAAGTCTCTTCTGTCCCTATTTAGAAGAGAATAGATAAGGTCTCAGAATAGAAAACAAAAATAATTATAGCCATGAGGCTAGAAGTTAGACACCAGTATTAAGATACTAATGTGTATAATTAGGGCTTCCCTGGTGGCGCAGTGGTTGAGAGTCCGCCTGCCGATGCAGGGGACACGGGTTCGTGCCCCGGTCCGGGAAGATACCACATGCCGCGGAGCAGCTGGGCCCGTGAGTCATGGCCGCTGAGCCTGCGCGTCCGGAGCCTGTGCTCCGCAACGGGAGAGGCCACAACAGTGAGAGGCCCGCGTACCGCAAGAAAAAAAAAAAAGATACTAATGTGTATAATTAATAGTGTAGACAATTAAAAATTCTAGAGCAGGAAGGACTGTTTAAAATCTTTGTTATAATTCAATTTTTTTTTTTTTGGTTTACAAAAAGAATGAACTAGTGTCTACAAATGTTAAATTGATTCTAAACAGTTTAACGGGATCAGTTACAGAAGCTTGACAGTATTTTACATTCGCATAACATTTTCATCCACACATTGACTCCGTGAGAGAAGCATGTTTTCATTTCTATTTTATAATTGAGGAAACTGAGGTTCTTGGAGGTTAAATGACTTAACGAGTTGTATCATACTGTTCACTAGCAAAGCTTCTATTTCCTAGTCTAGTAATCAGATTTAAATCTAAGTCTTCTGATTTGTTGTCTAGAAATCTGCCTCCATGCTCTGGCAGCCTCCCAGGTCCAGGGTCAACACTCATTTGTGTAGCAGTCATGTTCTCAGTGCCCATGCCAGGTGTTGTTCTAGAATAGTCAGGTGACAACATAGCAAAAACCCTTCATCATGGAGTTTATATTCTAATTTTAGGTCAGATCATGACAGGTTCTTTGGAGAAAAGTAAAACAGGGTAGGGATGCTGGGGTGGGCATCACTTTTAGATAGAGCCGTCAGGGGAGGCATCACTGAGGTGGTTTCTGAGCAGGAATTTGAGGAAAGAGAGGCAGTGAGCCAAAGGGTTATCTGGGATAAAGGGGTTGAAGCACAGAGCATAACTTACAAGGTTCCTGAGCAGGGGTGTGTTTGGGATATTTGAGAAACACTGAAGCTAGAGCAGAGTGGGCCAGGGGCTCCAGTGATAGGAAATGAGGTCAGACAGGGAACAAGGCCAGACCACATGGGCCCTCATAGGCTACTGTGAGGCCTTTGGTTTCTGTTCTAAGTAGAATGGCAACATTTTGACCTGACTTAAAGTTTTAAATGGATCCCATTGGCTGCTGGATTGAGAATGGTCAGGGGTAGAAACAGGGAGACCAGTCAGAAAACTATTGCAGTCATTTGGGCAGGAGGTGATGGTGGCTTTGGACCAGGGCCATTGAGACAGAAGTGGTTAAGAAGTGGCAGATCTGGTTGCACTTTAAAGGCAGAGCGAATGGGACCTGCTGATGGATTGGTTGTGGGTAGGAGTCAATAATGACTCCAAGGTTTTTGGCCTGAGCCCCCGGAAGTGTAGGCTATCCATTTACTGAGATGGGGTGCACAGTAGGGGGAGGTTGTTGTTGAGGGGTAGACAAGAAGTTCATTCATAGGCATGCTAAGTTTAAGATGCTTGATAGGGACTTCCCTGGTGGTCCAGTGGTTAAGAATCCGCCTTCCAATGCAGGGGACATGGGTTCGATCCCTGGTCAGGGAAGTAAGATCCCACATGCCGCGGGGCAGCTAAGCCTGTGCGCCGCAACTACTGAGCCCACACGCCTCAAACTACACGTAGAGAGCCCACGTGCCGCAAACTACAGAGCCCATGCGCTCTAGAGCCCACCTGCCACAACTAGGGAGAAGCCCACACACTGCAAGGAAGAGCCTGCACGCCGCAACGAAAGGTCCCGCACGCCGCAACGGAGATCCCGAGTGCCGCAACTAAGGCCCAACACAACCAAAAATAAATAAATAAAATATTTAAAAAAAAAAGATGCTTGATAGATGTCCAACTGGAGATGTCCTCTAGGCAGTTGAATATACCATTCTGGAATGAGGAGATTCCACAAACTGAAGGGCTAGATTAGGGTGCTGTCAGCATGTCATAGTATTTAAAGCCAAGAGGTGAGATAAGGTCACCTAGGGAGTGAACATAAATAAAACCCTCTGTGAGTTTTAAGGACTGATCACACCAAAGTTGGGATGAGATAAGCAGGAAGCAATAAGAGACTGAGAGGAAAGCAGAGAGGAAGGCAGAGAACTGACAGAAGTATTCTGGAAGCCAAGTATGTAGAGAAAGTGTTTCAAGAAGGAAGAAGTGATTGGCTGCCAAATGCTGCAAACAATGAAGAACTGACCGTTGGATTTGGTATCGTGAAATGGATTCAAGAGGAAGAGGAGAGTGATTGGAGACAGCAAATATAGGCAATTTTTAAGAGTAGGTTTGCTATTAAAGGAAGTAGAGACACACCTGGCAGGAGAACCTGGGTGGTGCAGAGTTTTTAGCTGTTTTGTTTTAAGATGAGGGAAATTACATCATGTTTGTGTGCTGATGGAGTTATCCAGGAAAGAGGGGGAAATTGATGATGCAGGAGGGAAAGTGAGAGAATTACTGAAGTGGCGTCCTTGACAGACAGGAGGGGACTGAGCCTAACTCACTAGTTGGGGGTGAGGATGCTTAGATTGGAGCACAGACCGGTCTTTCCTACAAGAGCACAAGCAAGCATGTGGGCACAGGTGCCAGCTGGTGGGAGATGTGGTTGTAGAAGTCGTCTGCTGATGGCTTTCATTTCCTCAGTGAACTAGGAAAGACGTCATCTGCCGAGGATGGGAAGGGAAGTGTTGAGGACTTAAGGAGTGAACTGAGTGTGGGAGATGAATGGACCAGAGAAATAGTAGTGTGACTGCTGAGCGCAGGAAGTATCCACTTGAATAGGAAGTGAAAGTGGCATAGTTGTGTGTTCACAAGCAGTGTTCAGTAACATGGGTGGAGGCATAGAGAGGGCAGAAGGTTGACTGTAACCGGGTTGAGGATTTCTGACGAGCATGTGGTGAAGAGGGAGGGAGAAGGGAGTGATTATAATGATAAATCAGGAACTTCAGCTGGAAAGGAGGGAAGTAGCGAATGAGGGGGGTGGTGTGCAGAGAGTAAAGCAAGGTAAAAATCAGTGGATTATAAATCCTAATGGTGTTGAAAAATAGTGGAATTGGCATTTTTGCTATAGGGAGTGGAAGAGAGATAATTAATGTTCTGGGAAGGTGAGATGCTTAACATTGAGATCATGGAGAGGGTGCAGTTCTTGGTGATTCCGAGGCCAGGGAGGACCACAGAAGTAGCATCTGAGGCTGGGTGAAAAGATCAGTTAGTCCTAAAGGTGGATTATGCTGGAAAGGCAGTGAATGTTAGGCTTATCAGGAGCACGCAGAGATCCGTGGCTCTCCTTTCACTTTCCCTGAGTCCTTCAGAGTGAGGACCAAGATAGATTTCAACCCATGTTTATGGTTCCAAAGTCAGTGCTCTTTCAACTTCTCCAGGAGTCTATTTTCTGTTGATTTTTATCATTGGAAGAAATTCTTGATGCTCAAAGAAGTTTTGCTAATCTTAGATCTAAATATCTCCTGACTGGATTATGCATGTTTGAACATGTAAAAATATTTTCATGTTAAATTAAGTTTAATCTTTTACTAAATGTTCCCTATTGTAATGGGGAGAACTTTGAAGCAAAGATCAGAAATCAGATGACACTAATGCTTCCTAATTAAAGAAATTTCTACTTAATCCTAACTAAAAATATATTGGCTGGACTTCTAGTCAGCTGGGTTTGATTCTCAGCCCTAAATTCCTGAACATTATGGGTAAAACACTTTTTCCAGTTTAGAAATAGCCAGACTCTTATTAGGGGAAAAAAAGAAATTAAGAAAATGAAAATTATTTAAAACTATTTTATTGTTAGAGAACAAGGTTAACGTGCAATAAAGAAGAATGGCAATCTCTGATGTGTCAAAAGGCAAGGCGATCATATTTTAGTATTTGCTTGCTGCCCATGGGGCTATTAAGAATAAGTGTTTCTGGAAGTCTCAGTACTGAAGATAGGAAAATGAGAACAATCATACTGCTTTTTTCCCATGAGTACCAGGTAGCTTTAATAAGCAATGAGAAAATTATACCACTTGTTCACAGCACCACATTCTTGTCTCAAAAGTAAAGAGCTTTTTAATATAATATAGTCACATTATATGCAATTCGACTCAAGATTTGACTCTTACTGTTTTATTTAATCCATATAAAATAGATGCATCTTTCCATAAACATTAAGGTTATAGACTTGTACTATTAAAATGGAGGGGCAGGAGATGGCAGCAGGGATTGACTCTAAATGGGCAGATGGGATCTTTTTAGGGTGATGGGAATGTTTGAAAATGATTGTGGTAATGAATGCACAACTCTGTAAATTTACTAAAAATCATTGAATTGTACGCTTCAAACAGGTAAATTTTATGGCGTGTAAATTATGCTTCAGTAAAGCTGTTAATTTTTTTTATTGAAATGGAAAGTATGTGACCCCGGAAGACAGAAAATCTGAAAGAAAATTTATTATTGATGAAATAAAGCTGTTAAAGAACTACCCTCCCTTCCCTCTCCTTCAGGTTTACAAGGCACATCTGTCACACCTTAACACATCATCCCAATATGATTTTTTTTAACATCTTTATTGGGGTATAATTGCTTTACAGTGGTGTGTTAGTTTCTGCTTTGTAACGAAGTGAATCAGTTATACATATACATATGTTCCCATATCTCTTCCCTCTTGCGTCTCCCTCCCTCCCACCCTCCCTACCAATATGATTTTAAACTGTTTCAGAAGATAGAAAATGAAGGGAAGTTTCCATATTCCTTTTTATGAAGAGAAAATAACATTGATATAGAAACAACGAAAAGATACTTCTCCTAAAAGAAAAACAGAGATCAGTTTTGCTGTGAATATTGAAACAAAAATCGTTGGAAGAAAAATTATAAAATAGAATTCAGTATCACATTTGAAAAGTAACATACAAAACAGCAACGTAGTATATGCTGAATAGTTTGGGCTCTGGAGCTGGACTGGCTTGGAATCCCAGTACCAGGACCTAGCTTCGTGACCTCAGCAGAGTAACTCAACTTCTTTCTTTTCTGATCAGTAAAGTGGGACCAGTAAATAAGAGAACTTACTTCATAGGGTTCTTGTGAAGGCTGAATGAGTAAAGCACTTAAGTAAGTGCCTGACACTCAGTAAATGTTGAATATGATAATAACTGCATAGCTCATAAAAGTATGAATGTGTCAGAATTTATTTTGTCATTCCTCTATTGTTGATCACTTGGATTTGCTATTATAAAGAACAGTGCAATAATTATCTTCATATGGAAATTTCCCTCACTTTTCTCTCCTGAAGATAGATCTTTAGGAGTAGCATTTTGGAGAAAAAGCCATGAACTTTTTAAAAAAAGTTATTGAAGTATAATTGATTTACAGTGTTGTGTTAATTTCTGCTGTATAGCAAAGTGAGGCAGTTACACATATATATTTAAGTTCTTTGTCATGTTCTTTTCCATTATGGTTTATCACAGGATATTGAATATAGTTCCCTGTGCTATACAGTAGGACCTTGTTGTTTATCTATTCTATGTATTGATGTAATATATAGTTTGCACGTGCTCATCCCAAACTCCCAATCCATCCCATCCCTCCCCCACTCCCTACCCCCTTGGCAACCACAAGTCTGTTCTCTATGTCTGTGAGTCTGTTTCTGTTTTGTAGATAAGTTCATTTGTGTCATATTTTAGATTGCACATATAAGTGATATCATATGGTATTTGTCTTTCTCTTTCTGACGTATTGCACTTAGTATGATAATCTCTAGGTCTATCCATATTGCTGCAAATGGCGTTATTTCATTTGTTTTTATGGAAAAGCCGTAAACTTTTTAAAGGCCCATGTTGCTCTTCAGAAAGATCATACCCCTTCCTACCGATGGTGATAAGAGCGTTTATGTTTGCATTACTCCTACCACTACTGAACATCATCATTGCAAAGAAAATCTGAGGTGATTGGATTAGCCCCAAATAGAATGTAATCATTTTATCTTCATTTATTGAGAGCATACAACGCAACCTTAACTCAAACATTGTCCCAAAACACCTGAAACCCTGAAAAATAGAAATGTTTTCAGTGCTCCTCTAGATGGATACCTGGAGTTGAGTTTTCATTTTCATATTCACATTTTACATGCTGTTAGGATATTTGCCTTTTGTAGCTTTGCTTTAGCTACTTAATCTGATGGAGAAATTTTTCCTAAAAACATGAGTTAAAAAATAATCTACCAAAACAGTTGCCACCAGGGAAAACTGTTTATATTTTCAGCTTTATTTTAATTATTTATTTTGCCTCCAAGACAGTTCTAAAGTCATGCATCTTTCCAGCCCTTCTCTGTATTGTTCCTTCTCCAGGTAACGTCATCCCAATCTTTCAAATGACTTTTTTTTTTGGCTGTGCCTCACGCGTGGCATGCAGGATCTTAGTTCCCTGACCAAGGATCAAACCCATGCCTCCTGCAGTGGAAGCACGGAGTCTTAACCAGTGGACCACCGGGGAAGTCCCCCAATCTTTAAACTCTTTGGGAACTGAGAATGGTTCGGGTCTCAGAGAAAGACTCATAAGACTGCATCGGGCCAGTGTAAATCCATTCAATTAAATCTGAATTTAGATGACTTTTCAACTAGAGCACACCAGGAACTTTTATGATCTTTTACAGGGAACAGGTATGTCTGTCCTAGGACCATCTAGCAGAGCCTTGGGTACAGTCATCACTAAAAGCCGGGAGGGTGAAAAGAACCCATCTCTGTACTGGATTTGTTCTCCTGCAGACTTGACACTTCAAAGGGAGGAGTCCCTTTTCCTGTAGTAGAACTTTCATCTGAAATCTTGCCATATAGCGAGGTCCCCTTAGTTTTTCCCTAAAAATCAAATTAACAGGGAACTGTGTCTTGTTACACTATTTACTCGACTTGAACGAATTAATATATTAGTTTTAAGACTTAAAGTCAGAAAGTTCAGCAGTGATAAAATTCCTTAGAA
The DNA here is from genome assembly GCF_059928025.1 of Delphinapterus leucas. Classification (NCBI taxonomy): domain Eukaryota; kingdom Metazoa; phylum Chordata; class Mammalia; order Artiodactyla; family Monodontidae; genus Delphinapterus; species Delphinapterus leucas. The sequence goes on from NC_143133.1 coordinate 106,922,660, forward strand.
GTTTATTCTTGTATAGATTTGAATTCTATTTAATAGAGATTGCTCCTGTTCACCTGTCGTGTTTTCTATGGCTGTGTTTTAGACACAGCCATACCCATTGACATGTGGTTAACATTTCAATCCAATACTGGAAACATGTTCTCTGTACAGATTAATTATTTTAAATTGGATGGCACAACTAAGAGACTACCACGGTTCTGATGTGCGCTAATGTCTCAGGCTCTTCCAGAATGTATGTTTCACTTGACATATGTATCTTATGGTCTCTGACTATAACATGGTATAGTTAGACCTTTTAAAAATAAACATTGGATTTATATTTAAATCTTAGTTTTAATCTCCTTTTTTGTAGTTGTTATTTCCTTTTAATTTTTTCATTGAAGTACAGTTGACATACAATATCATATTAGTTTCAGGTATACAGCATAGTGATTCAACATTTACATACATTATGAATTGGTCACTGTAAGTCTAGTAAGCATCTGTCACCATATAAAATTACCATAATATTATTGACTCTATTTTCTGTGCTGTACATTACATCCCCGTGACTTAATTATTTTATAACTGGAAGTTTGTACCTCTTAATCCCCTTGGCCTATTTCACACACCCCCAACCCCTTATTGCTTTTTTTTTTTAAGGTAATTCTGAGAAAAAGTCATTTCTGTTATCCTCAGATGTAGAAAGAAGCAATTTAGAATCAAGTATTAGCATCCTCCTTTCTTAACCTAGTTGCAGATTCTGTTTTCCTTAGGTTAACTGGATGTTGAGCTTTCCCCCGTGCCCTATTATGGTTTGCTTTTTTTTAAAAAAGATCTTTATTGGAGTATAATTGCTTCACAATACCATGTTAGTTTCTGTTGCACAACAAAGCGAATCAGCCATATGTATACACATGTCCCCGTATCCCCTCCCTCTTGAGCCTCCCTCCCATCCTCCCTATCTCACCCCCTAGATCATCACAGAGCACCGAGCTGATCTCCCTATGCTATGCTGCTGCTTCCCGCCAGCCATCTCTTTTACATTCGGTAGTGCATATATGTTGATGCTACTCACACTTCGCCCCAGCCTCACCCTCCCACCCCATGTCATCAAGTCCATTCTCTATGTCTACCTCTTTATTCCTGCCCTGCAACTAGGTTCATCAGTACCTTTTTTTTTTTTAGATTCCATATATATGCATTAGCATACGGTATTTGTTTTTCTCTTTCTGACTTACTTTACTCTGTAAGACAGACTCTGCGTCCATCCACCTCACTACAAATAACTCAATTTCGTTTCTTTTTATGGCTGAGTAATATTCCATTGTATATATGTGCCACATCTTCTTTATCTATTCATCTGTCGAGGGACATTTAGGTTGGTTCCATGTCCTGGCTATTGTAAATAGTGCTGCAATGGACATTGTGGTGCATGTCTTTTTTTGAATTATGGTTTTCTCAGGGTATATGCCCAGTAATGGGATTGCTGGGTCATATGGTAGTTCTATTTTTAGTTTTTTAAAGAACCTCCATACTGTTTTCCATAGTGGTTGTATCAATTTACATTCACACCAGCAGTGTAGGAGGGTTCCCTTTTCACCACACCCTTTCCAGCATTTATTGTTTCTAGCTTTTTTAATAATAGCCATTCTGACCAGTGTGAGGTGATACCTCATTGTAGTTTTGATTTGCATTTCTCTAATAATTAGTGATGTTGAGCAGCTTTTCATGTGCTTCTTGGCCATCTGTATGTCTTCTTTGGAGAAATGTCTATTTAGATCTTCTGCCCATTTTTTAACTGGATTGTTTGTTTTTTGATATTGAGCTGCATGAGCAGCTTGTAAATTTTGGAGATCAATCCTTTGTCAGTTGCTTCATTTGCAAATATTTTCTCCCATTCTGAGGGTTGTCTTTTCGTCTTGTTTATGGTTTCCTTTGCTGTGCAAAAGCTTTGAAGTTTCATTAGGTCCCATTTGTTTATTTTTGATTTTATTTCCATTTCTCTAGGAGGTGGGTCAAAAAGGATCTTGCTGTGATTTATGTCATAGAGTGTTCTGCGTATGTTTTCCTCCAGTAGTTTTATAGTGTCTGGCCTTACATTTAGGTCTTTAATCCATTTTGAGTTTATTTTTGTGTATCGTGTTAGGGAGTGTTCTAATTTCATTCTTTTACATGTGGCTCTCCAGTTTTCCCAGCACCACTTATTGAAGAAGCTGTCTTTTCTCCATTGTCTGTTCTTGCCTCCTTTGTCATAAATTAGGTACCCATATGTGTGTGGGTTTATCTCTGGGCATTCTATCCTGTACTGTTGATCTATATTTCTGTTTTTGTGCCAGTACCATACTGTCTTTTTTTTTTTTTTTTTTTTTTCTGCGGTACGTGGACCTCTCACTGTTGTGGCCTCTCCTGTTGCGGAGCACAGGCTCCGGACGCGCAGGCTCAGCGGCCATGGCTCACGGGCCCAGCCACTCCGCAGCATGTAGAATCTTCCCGGACCGGGGCACGAACCCGTGTCCCCTGCATCGGCAGGCGGACTCTCAACCACTGTGCCACCAGGGAAACCCCTGTCTTGATTACTGTAGCTTGGTGGTATAGTTGGAAGTCAGGGAATCTGATTCCTCCAACTCCGTTTTTCTTTCTCAAGATTGCTTCGGCTATTCGGGGTCTTTTGTGCTTCCATACGAATTGTAAGATTTTTTGTTCTAATTCTGTGAAGAATGCCATTGGTAGTTTGATAGGGATTGCATTGAATCTGTAGATTGCTTTGATAGTATAGTCATTTTCACAATGTTGATTCTTCCAATCCAAGAACATGGTATATTTCTCCATCTGTTTATGTCATCTTTAATTTCTTTCATCAGTGGTTTATAGTTTTCTGAGTACAAGTCTTTTGCCTCCTTAGGCAGGTTTATTCCTAGATATTTTATTCTTTTTGTTGCAATGGTAAATGGGAGTGTTTCTTTAATTTCTCTTTCTGATTTTTCATTGTTGGTGTATAGGAATGCCAGAGATTTCTGTGCATTCATTTTGTATCCTGCAACCTTACCAAATTCCTTGGTTATAGTAGTTTTCTGGGGGCATCTTTAGGATTCTCTATGTACAGTATCATGTCATTGGCAGATAGTGACAGTTTTACCTCTTCTTTTCCAATTTGTGTTCCTTTTATTTTGTTTTCTTCTCTGATTGCTGTGGCTAGGACTTCCAAAACTATGTTGAATAAGAGTGGTGAGAGTGGACATCCTTGTCTTGTTCCTGATCCTGGTGGAAATGCTTTCAGTTTTTCACCATCAAGTATGATGCTTGCTGTGGGTTTGTCATATATGGCCTTTATTATGTTGAGGTAGGTTCCCTCTGTGCCCATTTTCTAGAGAGTTTTTATCATAAATGGATGTTGAATTTTGTCAAGAGCTTTTTCTGCATCTATTGAGATGATCATATGATTTTTATTCCTTAATTTGTTAATGTGGTGTATCACATTCATTGATTTGCGTATATTGAAGAATCCTTGCATCCCTGGAATAAATCCCACCTTGATCGTGGTGTATGATCCTTTTAATGTGCTGTTGGGTTCTGTTTGCTAGTATTTTGTCGTGGATGTTTGCATCGATGTTCATCAGTGATATTGGCCTGTAGTTTTCTTTTTCTGTGACATCTTTGCCTGATTTTGGTATCAGGGTGATGGTGGCTGCATAGAGTGAGTTTCTGCTGAAAGATCATTTGTTAACCTTATGGGGATTCTCTTGTATGTCATTTGTTGTTTTTCCCTTGCTGCTTTTAATATTTTTTCTGTGTATTTAATTTTTGATAGTTTGATTAATTTGTGTCTTGGTGTGTTTTTACTAGGGTTTATGCTGTATGGGCCTCTCTGTGCTTCCTGGACTTGGGTGACTGTTTCCTTTCCCATGTTAGGGAAGCTTTCTACGGTAACCTCTTCAAATATTTTCTCAGACCCTTTCTTTTTCCCTTCTTCTGGGACCCCTATAATTCGAATGTTGGTGCATTTAGTGTTGTCCCAGAGGTCTCTGAGATTGTCTTCAATTCTTTTCACTCTTTTTTCTTTATTCTGTTCCATGGCAGTGATTTCCACCATTCTGTCTTCTAGGTCACTTATCCGTTCTTCTGCCTCAGTTATTCTGCTATTGATTCCTTGTAGTATATCTTTCATTTCAGTTACTGTGTTGTTCATCCCTGTTTTTTTGTTCTTTAGTTCTTCTAGGTCTTGTATTTTCTCATTCCGTGCTTCCATTCTGTTTCCAAGATTCTGGATCATCTTTACTCTCATTACTCTGAATTCTTTTTCATGTAGATTGCCTGTTTCCTCTTCATTTATTTGGTCTTGTAAGTTTTTACTTTGCTCCTTCACCTGTGACATATTTTTCTGCCATTCCAATTTTTTTTTTTTTTAATATGTGGGATTGTGTTCCTATTTTAGTGGTTGTTTGGCCTGAGGCTTCCAACACTGGAGTTTGTAAGCTGTTGGGTAGAGCTGGGTCTTGGTGCTGAGATGAGGAACTCTGTGAGACCTCATTCTGATGAATATTCCCTGGAGTCTGAGGTTCTGTGTTGGCCCAGTGGTTTGGACTTGGAGCTCCCACCGCAGGAGCTTCCGCCTGACCCTGGGCTCGCAAATCAAGATCCCACAAGCCATGTGGGGTGGCAAAAAAAAAAAAAGAAAACAATAACAAAGTAAAAGATAAAATTAGACTAGGAAACTAACAGACGTGTTAGAAAGAATCTAAAAATAAAAATATGATGAATCAACAACTGGAAAGTACCACAGTAGTAGAAAAGATGAATCAACAACTGGAAGGTACCACAGTAGTAAAAAAAAAAAAGGAGGGAAAAGGAAAAAAAAAAAAGGTGGCGGCGGGCGGGGGGCGGTGAAGGCCGTGGCTGTGGAGAGCAGGGCCTAATCAGGGGTAAGGTTGGTCGGTGGGCGGGGCCAGTGCTTAGGACCCACAGGGCTGGAAAAGGCCCGGGGGCTGTGGGGGGGTGGGGCTTAGGCTCAAGGAAGAGAAGGGGCCCAGGCATGCCCCCACCCCTGGTCTCAGAGGGCAGGGGACCTCACTTGGGTGCCTAGCAGGCTTCCTGGGCTCGAATGGGCAGGGCAAACGCCCTCCTCTCCTCTCGTGCTCCTCTGGTCTGGGGTCTGGGAGGGCCCCTCCCCGCTGCCTCTCCTGATCTCTCTGGCCTCAGGGGCACCGATCCTGTCTGGCCTCCACTGCCCCTCCCTGCCTCAGTCCCCCTACGTCCTACCAGTGCATTCTGGGGTTCCTCCCATCTCCTTGAGGGTCAGAGTCTCCCACCAGCGGCCAGCGGGTGCCCAAGTTGTGGGGAGATGCTAACTCCGTGCCTTCGCACCCGGCCATCTTGACTCCTCCCCCTATTAAAGTTTTGAATGATGTCTCTAAAATCTACAGGTGTAGTTCCCCACAGTCATGTATTAGGGTGTCTTTGAGCTCAAGAAAATCTTTAAGCATTCTTTTTTCCAAGATGTGAAAAGATTCTGTGGCTTCACAGTAAGATGTCCATGTCTTGTTTACTATAGACTCTTAAAGGTCAAATCAGCTTTCGTTTCCTTATTATTAAATTCAGGTGCCAGTAGCTATTTCACTAACCCACAGAAATCACTTAGCTTCCCTACCAATCAGCGCCTGCTAATGCTTTGAAGAACGTATGTTAACACCTTGGAAGTTAAATTCCACAATGAGTCTTGAAAATCCATTGAGTTTTTCACTTTTTGAAGAGGATGTGTTTGGAGATATATTCCCTGTTCAGTTCTTGTTCTTGCAAGGATTCGAAAATTTCTCTGTTTATGGTTTGTCTCCTTTTTAGCAGTGATTCTCAAACCACATTACCCAGTCTTCCCTTAGCTTATATCAAAGAATGACAGCTTTCCTCAATACTCAGGAAAGGAGTAATAAATCAAGAGTTTTTGAATATTCAGTTTTTTTCCAACAGTTGTGATGCATTGACTTAGGAAATAGCTTTGGGAACACATGGTATAGATCTAATATCTTATGCTTTGTTTTGGTCTTTCAAAATAATCACAATATTGATTACCATTTGTTAATCTCTTTGTCCATTTATGACTTAATTTCTGCCATTAGGCAACATGGTATGAATGCCTAAAACAGTTAAGAACTTCATGTTGTCAGTTGTCCTTACCAGAGATGGAAGTCACTTAACTCACCCCTTAATACAGTTTGATTCCCGCATGTTAATGGTATTTATGGAGAGAAACAGAAAGCAGGAGACATTTCTTTTTCCCTGTTATAGTGTAAGGACTTACATTTTTATTTGCTATTGTATTTTTTATTTGATCTTAGCAGAATACTCTCAGCTTACATATTAAGTGATTTTTTGCAACTTTATTTGCCTTTAGTTGATTAACATCGTAAAGTTTGAGGAGAGAGAACCAGTGAGAGGTCTTTCCTCTAAACAATGCTGTTTGTTTCTGGGAAAAAGGAAGAAAAGTTTGGAGATATTCTGTTCTCTCTAAATCCTTTTACAATGTGTCTAATAGTCAGAATTATTCCTGTGGAATTATCAGTGTGTCTTTCACCTGGAATTATTATTGGAAATTTCTTCTGCTTATTCTTTTTCCCTCTTGATTCCTCCAGCTTAATTAGCTGTACTACTATCAGTGCCAAATCTATGTCTGGGGGAGACTTTCTTACAGCTTTTTATTGAAAGATCGTTTTTCATTTTTATTTCCCATGTATCATATTTAGCGATTAAGAATCTTCTAGCCCTAGTTAAATACAAACCCCTTTATTATTGAAGCCGTCATACCAGAGGCTTTATGTCTTAGAATATTGTCATTAATTTCCCAATCAACTGTCACCCAAGGGTATAAAGAACGGCTTAAAGTCATATAAAACCTATACTCCTAAATACATCTTCCCCTTTCTGTTTCATTGCAGTTTTTTTCTTTTTACAAGCAAAATTTTGACTTATTAATAGAAATGTGATGTTTTTACTTTCTTTTACTATTTATTTTAAAAGATAGATCAGGAAAGCCTACGCGTAGTAACGAAGACCCAACACAGCCAAAAATAAATAAATTTATGAAAAAAAAAGACCAGGAATGGGCCAGGTCAGTATGTGAACTTCACAAATATTAAAGAACCAGAAATCCACTTCTACGGTATTTTAAATTGGAAATCTGAACTTTTAAAATGTGAATATTCAGAGTTCCAATTCATGTCTTAATCTTCCATAAATATTAAAATAAAAACCTCAGCCATTCACTCATTTAATCTGGACTGTTATTTTTAGCAACTTTTTTGGTAAAAGCTTCATTAAATATAATTCACGTGTCATATAATTCACCTATTTAAAGTATACAATGCAGTAGTTTTTAGTATGTTCACAGACTTGTGCACCCATCACCATAATCAGTGTTGGGGCATTTCATCACCCCAAGAAAAAACCCTGAACCCTTTCACCCTCACCCCTCATCCTTCCCAGCCCTAGGAAACCACGAATTGACTTTCTATCTGTCTTTCTGTAGATTGCCTATTCCGAACATTCCACATGAAATGGAATCATTGACTATGTGGTCTCTTTGTGACTAGCTTCTTTTCCTTAACCTAATGTTATCAAGGTTCATCCATGTGTAGCATATATCAGTACTTCATTCCTTTTTATTGCTGAATAATATTACATTGTATGACTATATCATATTTTGCTTATCCATTCACCAGTTGGTGGATTTGGGGATTGTTTCCACTTTTTAACTGTTACGAATAATGGTGTTATAAAAATTTGTGAACAAGTTTTTGTGTGGACATATGTTTTCATTTCTCTTGGGTATACATCTAGGAATGGAATTTCTGAGTCATATGGTAACTTTGGGCTGTTTTCAAAGAGGCTGCCACATTTTACATTCACACCAGCAGTGCGTGAGGGTTCCATTTTCTCCACATCCTTTTTCACACTTATTATTGTCTGCCTTTTCAATTATAGCCATCCTAGTGGGTATCAAGTGGTATTTTCTTGTGGATTCTTAGCCAATTCTTAAAGTCAAATATATGAAAATCACATGACTCATGCTTTGGTACAATAATATCTGATCAATGCTGAGAGTGATGGAGAAGTTAAGCCTCATGTGCAGAATCTTCCCTTATTGAATACCTAGTGAACAGAGCTTCCCTAGACTTCTTTCTCTTCCCATAATCTCTATTTTGTCTTCTCCTGATTTGCAGTTTTCTGTTTCCAGCAGTTCTCCTGGGCTTATGAGCTCTCCTCCAGCAACCCCTCTCTGTAGATATTACAGCAGAGTGAACAGAGCCATAGCAACCTTTTCGTTTTGCCTTTCCTTTGTCCATCCTTCTTGAGAGATTTTCTCCTGACAGAATTTTACAGCATGTTCCTAAAATAAATCTCCTTCTGGATGTTTATGTACTAAGTCCTCAGGATAGATTATTTCTTGTTCATAACTTTTCATCTGTCACTTCTTGAGCATTTTGTCCCTTCTAGCCTCTCTGTTTTCTTCTCCTGAAATGCTAATTTTAGAAATGATGTGCACCTCCTAAATCTAGTCTCCATTGCTGTTAATTTTTATCTTCATCTCTTTGTGTTTTTAAAAATTCTGTCAACTTATTTTTCAGATTTCAAATTCAGCTTTCAGCTGTGTCTATTCTGGTTTTTAGCCTGTTTAATCTTTCATATTAACAATCATATTTAATTCTTATTTTCTGGTTGCTCCTTTTTCATGGCAGAATCTTCTTCTTTTATAGATGTAACATGCTTGTTCATGTATGAGGATGCCAATTAGAATATCTTAAATGTTCCCTTTTATTCCATAAATTTTCTTTCTTTTTGATCCAGAGATGATCGTACATTTTGGTCTTTCTATTTTTATATCATTGATTTTCCGTAGATGTTTGCTTATCATTGGTTGTAGGTACATGTTTATGAATAAAAGACTAAATTGACTGGTATAGGTAGTGGGTTTGTTTCTCCAGAAATGCTTTCTTCTGGATGATATAACTGCCTGTGTCAACAGGTACAGTAATGGGTGTACCAGTAATAGGTGGGCTTTCCTGTAGGGGAGGAGGAAGGCAAGCTCAGGACCCCCCCAAATTGCCAAAATAAGGAAGGGGTTAGATGTATCTGGAGATGGAGTAGTTGACTGTGTTTTACCTCTAGGACATGTCTTTCTCCTCCATCTCTCAATTTCTGGGACTGAAGTTACCGTAAATCGTGAATTACCTTAAACTCTAGTCTTTTTCCCTCGCAAGCCCCAGGTCCCCCACAGGGAATCTTCCCAGGCAGATCACCAACTTTGTGTGGACAGTAGTTTTCTGCCTTTAGCTCAAAAGGGAAGCCTTGACTGCCTACTAAGGTGTAATTGGTTGTGGAGTGGTCTGGGCACTGCTGAGTAGCTGGATCTGGTAACCTGAATGCAGCTCTTTAATTAACTGTCTTTTTGGTTGCTTCAGGGCCTACTTTTTATTCATTGATGCAGAAGGAGCTCCCTAGGGAGAATTCCTGTTTAACCTCTGATGTCTTGGACTCTGGTTTCTCAGGATCTCTGATCTCTTGATGACTCTCATTCTTGGTTGGTTTGTTCGTTTGTTATGGTTCCACTCAGTTTTTTTAAGTTCTATTTTATTGTCATTTCACATTTAGAGGGAGGGGAGGTGGATGTAACTACTTATTCAGCCATCTTGAATGAGTCAAGTAAACATGTCCATGTGATTTTTCACTTAGAAGCCTCAAACTTAATATATCCTAACCCTAAAATCTCCCTGCCTGTTCTCTCATTTTGCTTTTCTGCTAACCTCAGTTACTGGTAGCAGATGCCCCGTACCATGTCATTACTGCTGCTTCCTCCTGCAAAACCGTACCATCCATTCCTAATCCTGTCATATCCCCTCAACCTTCCCACTTTCATTTCTTCTTACTCACTCCTTATGTCTGCTTTTAATCCTGGTTTATACTGTTGTTAGTGGTCTCTCTGCTTCCATTCCCCACCCCTCTACCAAGTCCATCCCACCAGGTTACCTTTCCCCCATTGCCTACAGAAAAGTACAGATGCTGAGGCATGACATTGATGAATTGCTCCAAGTGATCCTGAATTAATTTTGTAATATTATCTCCCAGTATATTTTCCTCACACCTTGAGGTCTACCTACAACTGGATTACTCAACACTTTCCCTCAGTTCTTCGCACTGTCACACTTTTGTACGTATGATTCTCCTAAACTTAGATGCACTTCATCCCTTTTTACTTCTCAAATTTTGCCAACCTGAAGTGATGCTCAGGGAATTCCCTGGAGATCCAGTGGTTAGGACTCAGCGCTTTCACTGCCATGGGCCCAGATTCAATCCCTAGTCAGGGAACTGAGATTCCACAGGCCACGAGGGGCAGCCACATGAATGAATGAATGAATAAATAAATAAATAAATACTGTTTTAAAAAAATAAAGTGTTGCTCAAATCAAATGCTATCTACTCTGGGAAGCCTTTGGAGATTTCTTAGTCACAACTAAACCTCTTATAATTCTGTATTTTGGTAACTCTTGGGCATTCATTTATTTTGATATTCACCATTTGATTATTCACTAGCAACTCTGTAAGTCCAAGTAATTTGCATGTCAGCTGATGCAGGAAGTTTTTTATTCCTGCTGCAAAGTAAATACAGCTGTGCAAGTGATTGATAAAACTAGTGAAAGATGAAAATGCAGTTGACTCATGCTACAAAGATATACACAGGAAATACATGGATTTTGATGATATTGTTATTTGAGAGAGGTCTGGGAATTTGTGCAAATATTTTTGTTGAAGCCTTTGCAGATTCTCACAATTCTTGTTGATATGTCAATCAAGAATGTTAAGGTTCTTGGGCTTCCCTGGTGGCGCAGTGGTGGAGAGTCCGCCTGCCAATGCAGGGGACACGGGTTCGTGCCCCGGTCCGGGAAGATCCCACATGCCGCGGAGCGGCTGGGCCCGTGAGCCATGGCCGCTGAGCCTGCGCGTCCGGAGCCTGTGCTCCGCAACGGGAGAGGCCACAGCAGCGAGAGGCCCGCGTACCACAAAAAAAAAACCAAAAAAAAAAAAAGAATGTTAAGGTTCTTATGTACTTTTTGTATTCACATTATCCTTTAGAAATTGTTTGTTCTTACAGTCTTCAACATGGATTGTGAGTTTGTTGAAAGCAGATTTTGTTGTGTTCCAGCTGTATTCCTTAATCTCTTATCCTCCTAATCTCTTATCCTCCAAGACAGTCAGCGTTATCTTTGTTTCTTTTTTCTCTGGCCCCAGAGCTGAGTAGATCAGAGGGCTCTCTACCTGAGCAAACTGAGCCAGAAAGTGGCTGAGATCATCTCACTCACCTGCATCTGCTGGTGTTTCATTTATGGCTCTGTGAGGAGAAAGCACACAACACCTTACTCTGGTTTCTGACAACGTTGAATAGGTCCTGTATTTCATCCCTATATTGCTGCATTTGTCCCCTGATCAAATGATCACTCTGTTTTTCAGACCTAATTTTTAACTGCCTGTGGCGCATGGGTTAATCCATGAATGATGCGAACAAACATATTTCACCATGTGCCCATGAGTCTGGGTGTGGAGTAGTGTGGTGATGACAGGCAGACCCAAGATATATGAAAGTCTGGTGTGCATAAAGGACACACCAGCTGCCCCAGAGCCAATTTCTGGTCACATGGCTAATATATCTTATAGTTCTTCCTCCTCATCCCCCAATGTTTGTGTGTCTTAGCTGTCATTAAGAGTGGACTTCGCATTGCAATAAAAAAGATAGCTAATTGTATTTGAAAAGAAAATCAGCAACATCCAGATTGGTATCCTATAAAAATATAATAATTCTCTGAGGTCACTTTATTCTTTTTTAAAAATTTCACTCCGAGGGTACAAGAATTAACAACAAACAGTATTCCAACAGAATTCAAGCTTTTCTCACAATCTGTTAATTTTTAAATGAATTGTCCTTCCCATCATGTACCTGTGTCCGTACTCTGTTGAGCCCATAAATTTCATGTTAGTAGCATAAGATTATTGAGAGCACGAGGTAGTGAATTGAAACTGTTTGCCCAGACATCTTGTTATAAGACGCCCAAGTCAAAATCTTCTGTATTCTTAGGAATTTATAAGAGGGCGTTTGTATGTTTTGTGGAGCTGAAGAAAACATCAGAAACAGTTGGAAGGAATTTGAGGCCCTGGATTCAGTCTCTACACAAACAATACACCATCTGATGCTGAAATATAAGTGTGGCTTCTGGTGAACAGCATTTCTGCACATTTACCCTGTAGTTCATCAAACGAGTGGGACTGCCAGCCTTCTGATGTAGTGGGAAGAGCAGGGACTTTGGTATTCTTCAGATCCAGATTGAAAATTCATACTCCCTTTTAATTTAACTGGCTTCTCTGAGACTCTGTTTTCTCATCAGTAAAATGGAAAAGACTTGCATCATGGGACTTCTGTGAAGATTAAATGCGAATGTATTAAGAATGTTTCTAACATAGTAAACGCTGGGTGAATAACAGCTGTCATTGGTGGTGGAGTTGGCCCACTGATAGCCAGTTCTCGAACTGACCTCAACTATTTTTTGTGACCAGGCACCCACAGAAGTGAATCCCTTGTGCAGCTTCCTGTACTTCTTTGTGATCATTGCATTGCCTCCCCACCCTCACTTAAACAGTGCAATTTTTCATGACATGAATATGTTTTTACTAATTCTGCAACTCTGAAGTAGCACTTCAAAATGCTTTCATTCCAAATCAAAATTATTTGAAGCCTTCCCATGGTAATGCACAAAATCTCTTCTCTAGGAATTAATAACAGCCACCTCCTCCAAAAAAACACCAACAACACAAAGGCTGTCCACTTTGCAGAGGTGTTGTAGAGGTTTCATACCAGTATATTCAATGACAGATACTTGGGTTTCCCTACTGTGTGTAAGGGGCTCTGCCAGGCATTACAGGGTACGTAAGGCCCTGTCTTAGAGGAACTGATAGTGGTGGAAGCTTGAAGACATAAAGAGAATTATAACGTGAGTCAAAATGTGATAAGTGCCAGCAGGTGCGGGGCACTGTGCGTGTTGGCGGGGGTGGGAGGCCTGGGGGGTTGGAGGGAAAGCATTATTTCTGCCCATGGGAAACAAACAAGCTTCAAAGCAGAGATGGAAGATGCCTCTCGGGCCTCCTCTCACCCCGAGTTCCTTTGAAGAGTCAGAACTGAGCCACACAGCTAAAGAGCAGGAGGCCACTGGGCATGCTCCTTGTCTGTGTTCCAGTAGCCTTTGAAGGTGCCTGCGTAGATGGTAGTTTGTTAACGGAGTGGAGAGGAGGGAGCTCGGCGGGCCCGAACTTGCAAGAAGCCGTGTGGTGTTGTACAGAGAATACATTCTCTACCTGTCAGTAAGGTAACGTGGCCAGGCTTGGATGTGACCTTACCTTTTCTTGAGTAAAAGAAAAAAATGTTTTTCATCATTCTAGATTAGAGGCCAAGACTGCCCCACTGTGGATAAAAATAAGACTCAGATCAGAAAACTCCTCAACCATGTAGGAAAGGTTTGCACATCAGAGTGAGGTGTGTGGTGTTCGGAATAATGTGATCTTCCCTTTGTTTCCTGCTTGCCCAGATAAGGGAGTCTCTTGATTCCAGTGGTTTCTGATATTTGCTCACTTTGCAGAGTCAGTTCTACCAAGGTAAAACCTTGTTGCGACATCTGTAAATTCATCCTGAGTTAAAGGGAAAGGAGCAGTAAGAATGGACCTTTAGGGCTTCCCTGGTGGCGCAGTGGTTGAGAGTCCGCCTGCCGATGCAGGGGACACGGGTTTGTGCCCCAGTCTGGGAAGATCCCACGTGCCGCGGAGCGGCTGGGCCCGTGAGCCATGGCCGCTGAGCCTGCGCGTCTGGAGCCTGTGCTCCGCAACGGGAGAGGCCGCAACAGTGAGAGACCCGTGTACCGCAAAAAAAAAAAAAAAGAATGGACCTTTAAGGGGGAAAAGAAAATCTTTATTTTTACCCTAACAGCTGAAAAGGCAACCTGTGGTTAGAGATGTTACCTATCCTTTGACACCTGAAATAACACATTTTAATCTTTGTTTTCTGGGTTCTTATAGAAGAAATCCATAGAATCCTAAAATACAGAGGCAGATTTCAGTAATTTCGTAAACAGATAAAATATCTATATTTAGTCTATTTAGTTTCTGTCCTTATATCACTCATTCATCCTTGAGTCTCAGAAAATGACTGTGAGGGCTTAACACCTTCAGGATGAACTCGGATTGGGAAAAGACTTCAAGGGGTGGGAGGGGTGGTGATCCTTGTTTGGCACAGTTTTTCATCCTGAAGGAACTACCTGTGTCTGCCTTTTAGTTCTCTTTCTCCCTTCTGCTGCTTACTTTCGGGGCTTATTTATCACTTCTGTCAGAGGCTGCAGTGGGAAACTGAAAAAAAAGTGAAAATCATATGTATTAATTTTTCGTAGTAGCCCTTGGTTCAAAAGAAGGGGAAGGGAAAGAGGCTGGAGCCGTTGGGTAAAGGAAGATTTTGGAAATTATTTATTAGTGCATTCCTGTCCTCTTCACCACTAATAAGCAAGAAAAAAATCCTACAGAATTTCAAAATCCATATTGGACAAAGGATGATTAACCTTTTAGATAATTCTACTCACAATATTATGAACTCTATGAATATTCTGTATCCCTCCTATTATCATCATAATAGTAAACATTTATTGAGCATTTATCATGGTCAGCCACCATGCTATCCTTTTTATGCATCTCTTCATTTAATCCTTGTTCAGCTTGATAAGATGAGTACTACTATGACATGTCCCCCTTTTACGTGTGGATGCTGAGGCTTACAAAGGCTAACTATCTTGCTAAGGTCATTCAGGTAGTATACAAACAGTGGAGCAAGAACTCAACACAAGGCCTGTCTGACCTAGAGTTCCTGCCCTTAACCTCTATCTAGGTTGTCATCCTGAAATAGCAACTGATTTCCCATTATGGGTATGACCCGGTAGTCGAGACCTGGAAGCACTACATGCACAAACCTTCTTTGTGGAACCTGTAATTCTAAAATGCACAAATTAACCCAAACAATGCAAAATTAAAGATAAATAAGTGACGGGATTAAAGGAAGGACGCATTTAATATAATCTTCAAAGATCAGGGTTTAACCCGATCGGGTTGGGGGATTTGTTCATCGTTAGTTCCTTCTCCTTTTTGCGTTTGGGTACCGTGTCTGGCCCTACATCAGCTGGAGTTGAGTTAATTAGAGAAGTGCCATCTACATGTCAGGGGTGGCACTGGACGTGGAGATGCAAATACTAGCTCTGTAAAGGGGCCTTGGGTTCCCAGGGGAGTGGATGGTGATAATTAAATAACATTGTTCATGCTAAGGTACCAGATATCAAGTCTGATTTTGTACGAAATGTTTCCTCTTCAAATTAGTTTGGGAAATGCTAGTTAAAGTTGAACAGACTTTTTTAATTGTAATATTTCTTAGAGCCTTTAAGATACTAATATGCTTTGTGACTACCCCAGAGGTTTTTAGAATTTGGGAAACACTGAAAGCAATCCCTGTTATTGGGTCACTTTCTCAGGTTACCTTTCTTGTAGCATACCTTATTCCAGGTAAAATTTATGCCTCCTTTAGAAAAACCCTTAGGAGTGGCCTAATATTTTGAATATGGGTCTAATATTTTTAACTTGGCAGTTGGGGGAATAGAGATTTTTTTTTAACTAAAAGTTCTTTTTATCCCATCTTAAATCACAAGTTTCACTTGCTGAAAAAAGTGAGATTTTGTAACAAGAAGAGTTACAAAAGGGGCTTCCCTGGTGGCACAGTGGTTAAGAATCCGCCTGCCAATGCAGGGGACATGGGTTCAAGCCCTGGTCCAGGATGATCCCACATGCCACGGAGCAGCTAAGCCTGTGCGCCACAACGACTGAGCCTGCGCTCTAAAGCTTGTGAGCCACAACTACTGAGCCCACGTGCCACAACTAGTGAAGCCCGTGAGCCTAGAGCCTATGCTCCGCAACAAAGAGTAGCCCCCGCTCACCACAACTAGAGAAAGCCCGTACACAGCAACAAAGACCCAATGCAGCCAAAAATAAATAAAATATATCAATTTATTTAAAAAAAGAGTTACAAAAGTAATTATTAAGAGACTCACTAGGGAGCTTGAGGTTGGAGCAGCAGGGAGTATTGAGGACACCTTGCTGCGAAGCCTGCTTCCATCTACTCCCCTCATCACCTTGCCTACCAGGACCTGAGTGGCCCTGATGGAATGCCCATCTTCCAGAAGTCTCTACTGAATTCACTTTGAGGTGAACATGGGCAGTGTAGATGGTGGCTCTGATGTTTCATCTGTGAAACTAACATAAAAACCTCAAATCATATAAAGCCTCTTTCAGTAGTGAGTTGCACTCAACAATCAAAATGATTCAGTTGAACTATTTAAGGAAGAATTATTAAAAAGAAGTAGCAGCCTGTTATCAAATAGCTGATTCTTCTTCCAGTTCAAATGTGCTATGTAGTTGTTTTTTTTTTTTCTCCTGTGTGTAGTTTGGTTTGGTGAGAGCTACTTTGAGACAGAAGAATAGACCAAATGTGGATTGTTTTAGGGCAGAGGTGATCCTTAAATCACTAGAGTGTTTATAAAACGTAAAAGTGTTTGGGAATTCTTAGGAAGGCACATTTTTCAGCAATATCAGATATATCAGTGAACCAACCACAGCCTAAAGAATGCAGCGCAGGAAAGGAGAGGGCTTGGGAGGGCATTGGGTATTACCATTATCAACAAACGTTTACAGGGGGCAGTCTGAAGCAGAGTCTAAGATAGAGTTCTGCGTTCATCAGACACACTGATAGGATAAGGGGGTAGACAGATGCCTAAAACTAAATAATAATACAGTATTATTTAGTATTGCTAAATGTCAAGTGAATGGTATAGATAGTACGAGAGTTCAGGTAGGATGTGGTAGGCAGAATAATGCTCTCCCCTCAGAGATGTCATGTCCTAATCCCTTGGCACTTGTGATCATGTTGTATTGCGTGGCAAAGAGGAATTAAGGTTCCTCATCAACTGATCTTGATGTAACATTATCTTGGATTATCCTGGCAGCCCCAATGTAATCAATAATAAGCCTTCTCCACAGTGGAAGAGGGAGTCGTAAGAAGAGGTCAGGGTCAGAGATTTAAAGATGCTACATTGTTGGAGGAAGGGGCCACAAGCCCAGGAGTGCGGGTGACCTCAAGAAGTTGGAAAAGACAAGGAAACTGATTCTTCCCTAGGACCTCCAAAAGGAATATAGCCATGCACACACCTTGATTTTAGCCTTGTAAGACCTATTTTGACTTCTCACCTCTAGAACTGTAAGATAATACATCTTCGTTGTTTTAAGCCACAAAGGTTAAGGTGATTTGTTACAGCAGCAACAGGAAACTAATACAAGGGTGCTGAAGAGGAAGAAGAGTCAGGGGCAATTTCATGAAGAAGGTGGTTCTTGAGCCAGGCATGAAGGATAATAAGAATAGTCATAACAGGGGAGTTCCCTAGTGGCCTAGTGGTTAGGATTCTGGGCTGTGGCCTGGGTTCAATCCCTGGTCAGGGAACCAGACCCTGCAATCTGTGCGGCATGCCAGAAAAGAAAAAAGAATAGTCGTGGCAGAATTCGAGTTGTAAAACGTATGTTCCAGGTACTGCGCTAAGCTCTTTATACAGTTTAATTCATTTATCCTCACAAAAACTCTACAAAGGTAGTATTCTTCCCCATTTTATAGATAAGAAAACTGAGGTGTAGAGAGGTTAAGTAACTTGTGCAATCACTACTCTGCAGTACTAGTCACTCCACCTAGTTAATAGCTGGCCTTTTAATGCCAGATGGCAGCTGACATTTATTACTATGCACAGGCAAAGTTCTAAGGATGTCACTGTCATTACCTCATGGAGTCTTCTCAGGGTCTGGGGCACATAGTAATTTGTAATTTTCCTGAGGCATGGACTTATCTGGCCAGCAATACAGCTGTATTGGAGGGGAAGAGACAGGAACCAGAAAATTCGATCAAGACACAACCATTCATACAAGTGCTGATCAGAACCTAAAATGCAGGTAAAGGCAGCAGGCATGGGAAGGAGAAAACAAGATTCCAGAGACAGTCTGCTTCTTTGTTGAAACATAACTTCCACATGGAAAAAACTTCCCTTCCCTCTCTAATTTCTCTCCCCCTGTGATTTTAGCCTGCTGCATTTGAACGAGGTGAGGCGCTTTATAATTAGAATTAATGAAAGGCGTCAGTTTTGGCAGTGATGTAGACCAGATGTTTCTACTTATCCACAGAAGCATGGGCAGTGCTCATGTAAATACATCTCACTTCTCTCATGCAACGGTCACTCACAGATGTTGTCTTTCATTCCTTGGACCAAGAGAGTAGTAACTTTTTTGCTTAAGTTCAACAACAACAGATACATATGTATTGAAAACCTACCATTTAAAAGAGCAATATACTAGGCACTGTGGGAGTCTCAAAAGTGGCTAAAAATCAGTCTGGAAACACACCTGAATGAGGGTGGTGAAATGGAATTAGAAAGAGGAGGTGAGGGACTTCCCTGGTGGCACAGTGGTTGAGAAGCCTGCCAGTGCAGGGGACACAGGTTCGAGCCCTGGTCCAGGAAGATTCTGCATGCCGCTGAGCAACTAAGCCCGCGAGCCACAACTACTGAGCCTGCATGCCACAACTACTGAGCCCATGTGCCGCAACTACTGAAGCCCGCACACTCTAGGGCCTGTGTGCCGCAACTACTGAGCCTGTGTGCCACAACTACTGAAGCCCGTGCGCCCTAGAGCCCATGTGCCACAACTACTGAGCCCACGTGCCACAACTACTGAAGCCTGCACACTCTAGGGCCCATGTGCCACAAATACTGAGCCTGTGTGCCACAACTACTGAAGCCCACACACTTTAGGGCCCGTGTGCCGCAACTACTGAAGACCCTGTGCCTAGGGCCTGTGCTCCACAACAAGAGAGGCCACCGCAATGAGAGACCTGCACGCTGGAACGAAGAGTAGCCCCTGCTCGCCACAACTAGAGAAACTACAAGCGCAGCAACAAGGACCCAACACAGCCAAAAAAAAAAAAAAAGAAGAAGAAAAAAGAGGAAGTGAATAGGTATTAGCTGGTGTCAGTAATTTCTAGAACGAATGCTGGATTTTTTTCAAGTAGACGTATTTGCCATTTTCTCAGCCTACATATAAGAACCATTTAAAGATTTTAGGAAAGCCTCTGAAACTCTCATCTGAGATATATAAAATTCCATTCACGTTCTATTTGAGTAGAACCAGTTTTGCTATCTTTTAAAGAGTCATTAAAGTAGGATTTGTGAACCCTGCGTAGATACCCTGTCTTCTAATGGAGGGATTCATTGTTTTATTTATTCTGCTTATCATAAGTAAAGAGGCAATAATACCGTAGGTGCAAAGAATTCTTCAGGGCTTCCCTGGTGGCACAGTGGTTGAGAGTCCGCCTGCTGATGCAGGGGACATGGGTTCGTGCCCCGGTCCGGGAAGATCCCACATGCCGCGGAGCGGCTGGGCTCGTGAGCCATGGCCGCTGAGCCTGCACGTCCGGAGCCTGTGCTCTGCAACGGGAGAGGCCACAACAGTGAGAGGCCTGCGTACCGCAAAAAAAAAAAAAAAGAATTCTTCAGAGTGTGTGTATCTTTCAGTTAATACTGACTGGCATTGACCATTTTTTTAAAAAACATAAACTATTCATACGTACTCCCAAGCCGGAGCATGTAAGTAATGCTTTGGAGTCTGATCCAGAATCCCTTCACAGATAATAGCCATTCTAAGGAGACATGTTAGTATTCCAATATGAGGTACAAGACAGATTCCCAGTCTATGTATTTTCATTCCCATGGACTGTCTTCCCACTAATTTCAAAGAATGATTTCGGACCTTTTGTTGCCGACTTGAGCAAGTAGTGTAAGTCCCTACCCAATGGGGTTTGATTTTTCTCTCCAGTTAAAAGTGATCAGAACCAAATCCTCGAAGTCTGAATGTCTTACAGTAGATTCTAATAAGCTCTGAGTTGGCCATTCTTCTTAGTTTTAATCAAAGCAAAAGATGACATTTGCATTTTTGTTATCTTCATTTCAAAGTGTTTGTCGTATTATTAGATTCAGAATCACTCTGAATGATTAGCATCAGTAGAATCTGTCTAGCCATTCCCAAAAAGCTGTCCCTGCCAGAATAAGGGCCTATTTCTACAATGGTGGTATACCACCTAAATATATGAACATTGGAATCATGTATGTCAGATTACTTAGAACCAGGAGTCATCATGGCAGGAAAATTTGGGTAATCTGGACTTCTCACACAGACCCATGGAAACTTCCCAGCACTCTCCTGATTCTTGGTCCCCTTGATGTGCACGTTGCCTCCTTTCCATGTCCTCACAACATTTACGCACATCCAGGCTTCAGCACCCTTTGTACCAGTTCTGCCTACTTTCTGCCTTTGTTCTTCTTGCAGGGTATTCTTCCATTTCCTCAGTTAGCTTTATCAACTAGGAGACGTGGATGAATGGGGACAGGGAATGCAAGGTTTCTCGCTCTCCCTCTCTCTGTCTCTCCATTGGCGTGTGTGTGTGGGGGGGTGTGTGTGACATACACCTACGAAACCAACACACTTTCACACAGCCACCCAGCCATGCTGACCTTCACATTGAGAGTGTACTGCTCATCTTTGAGTGACCTAAAGATCATCACGCTCTACTCGGTGGGCCCCCAGAGTTAGTGCATTATCCACAGCAAATGTGCACCATTTGGCAACTAAATTTTAGAGCTAGGGCATTCTTATCTTTAATAACTCTTTTCTTTGTGGAAATGGTGAGACTTTGGGCTAGTAAGTTATTTGTGTGATTTCTAAGTATATAAAAGTTTGGGAAGCCTTTGCAAGTATATTCTAATTATTTAAAAATTAGAAACTCTGAAAAAAATTGGGGGGAGTGTGCCAAAGAGTATTTAATTTGAAATAAATAGAAACCATATGCTTAAAGCACTGTATGTAGTCAAGATGAAATTTCTATGTTTGCTACAGATCTGTTCTCATTTTTCGTAAGGGGATTTTAATCCAAATGTTTTATTATTGTTGGCAAGATCCAGATCCCAAATCTGCCCTCAGTGCTTTGTTTTGTTCAGTCTTAGCTTTTGGATCAAAATAACCCCTTACTATTTTGCCAGAAATTCAGTGTTACCGCTAATGTATCTCTTGACAATTGCACAATAGCCTCGGCTATCATGAAAATTACTTTGCTTAAAATAAGTATATAAAAATATGTGTAGACACAGAGGTACACAACATACAGACACTACATATTTATATGTTTTCAAGCTAAAGATGACTTATGGCAAAATGTGAAGTACAATTATTTGTATACTTTAAGAAAAAAGATCAAGCCAAGAACATGTATTTTAATTTGTTTTCCATTGCCAAGAGCTAGGGGCTGGGGAATATTGTGAATAATGGATAATTTACCCTTACCCTCAAATTATCAAATATATGGGTCTTAGGAGTAATTGTGTATGCATATTTACATAGAAATGTAACACATGTAACACTAAGAGTGAATTTGGGAGGAAATGTTTAAAATGTCCTCCAACAGATTATCAAGTTATTGTCTCAGATTTTAATTACTTCTCAATAGGGAAGTACAGTGGGGAGATATTTGTATTTTCTTAGAGCAGAAAGTATTAAAGTGACTGTAGAATTTCCTGTTTTAACCAGGAAAGAAGGAGAACCATGAGCCATTCACTTCCTGAATGGCCACATTCCAGCTGTGCAGACTGATCATAACACATCTGCCAATCAGAACAGGCCCTGGAGGGAAGCCCTCAGATGCTGGGTCTTGTTTACATGCATTGTGACTCTGTTTCTCCCCTCCTCCTGTGTGTTGTACGACTAGGAAGATTTGTAGGGGAATTCGCTATTACATGCCTAAAAAAACTGAACGAAACTGGGACCACAGCCACAGCAAATGGTGTTACGGGCAGACTTTTAGCTCATCCTTAGCCACAGGTAAGACTTGTTGCTTTGTTATGAGGATAGCTGATCTACATCTAGTAGATGTGCACTGTATTCCTGACTTTAAATTTTTAGTACTCAACAAGTGAAAAACTCTATTTTTATTTAAGGGAGGGGTAAACCAAGTTAAATTAAAACAAAAGCTTTAAAAGCAGCAGTAGCACTCAATGTGTAGAGAAAGTGGAACCAGAAGCATATTAACCTTGTGCCTTTCGAAGAGCATTATATCTTAACAAACATGTTTTATTGTGATTCTTCCTACTTGTTAGTGTTTCAGAGTACAGTGTCTTCCTGTGTGCCAACTCCTTGGTTTAAAAAGACATTTCTTGTTTATTATGAACCCATTCAGAAAGAATTTATATTTAACTATGTAAATCTGATTCCTTTTCTTCCATAAATCTCTCTAGAAGTTTTAGAGAATGTCTTCGTTGCCTTTATGCTGCTCCATCAGCAGTAAAATTAAGGAAGAAAAAAAAAGAGAATTCTTGTCTAATCTTTGTTTCGCCATTAAATTATATCATGTTAGTGTTAATTCAGAAGATACTTTAGAGAACTGTATTTTGATAACATTGCATAGGATTTTTAAAAGTCATCGTGTAGGATTTAATTGTGGCTTACCCACTGCTTTCTTTCTTTTTTTTTTTTTTTTTGCGGTACGCGGGCCCCTCACTGTCGTGGCCTCTCCCGTTACGGAGCACAGGCTCCGGACGCGCAGGCTCAGCGGCCATGGCTCACGGGCCCAGCCGCTCTGCAGCATGTGGGATCCTCCCGGACCGGGGCACGAACCCATGTCCCCTACATCGGCAGGCGGACTCCCAACCACTGCGCCACCAGGGAAGCCCCTTACCCACTGCTTTCTGTTGTTAGTTTTTTCATAACACTGAGATCTTTTTACTTCATTTATTTATTTTTAAGCATGCACTGAAGAAAAAATAATTACTCAGAGTCAAAAAAAAGACATCCTATGGGTTTTGTGGCTCTTTCTCTTGTATATAATAGTCTTCAGGCTGATTGTGACAACCAAAAAAAGTCTCCAGGCATTGCCAGATGTCCCCTTGGGGAGGAGGAGCAAAGTGGACACTGGTTGAGAACCACTGCCTTGTGGCACATTAGACCTAATTATCTGTGAAACATGGAAATCCAACTTCTGAAAAGTTCTGGGTGGTAGAGAGTTAAGGAAGAGGCTCTACTGGTCTCTGGGTATTTGCAGATGTAGCTGACTGCTCATATTTTCCCCCTCCCCATCCTGTTAGAAGCTTTTGCCAACCATGATTCATGGAATGATTTTTTTGAGCTGAGTAATTTGTGGCTTTTCAGTTTCCTTACTTTCTTTCCTTAGCTAAATTTGTTTTGGTTTTAGCAAAGTGTTTAAAACAGCAAAGATCTTTGAAAATGAAACAATACATGTAATGATATATTTTCTAAGTAGATGATTTTAACAAACTGTAAAACCCTTACACGCCTGTCCTTCTTTGTATCCTTCGTACCTCCTCTGTCAGACAAATCCTTTCAACTCTGAAGAAGAGCCTTACAAGGGGAAGACACAGCAACCTTTGAACAGTCCTTTGTGAAATCTAAGGGTACGGCAGCTGGGATGTAAGAACTTCTTTTCCAGGACGTCTAAAGAGCATTTTAAAATGTAACTGTCTTCTTTCTTTACAGATCGAAACGAACGAAATAAACCAGAGCATCGTTCTTCAAGGTATGAATTTATAGTATTTACTAGTTCTGTATAAAGCCTCTCATTTGGAAAATATTGTTTGGAGGGAGTGCAAGTGTCCCTTTTAGAAATACCGTATACCTGAATCCTCTGTAGCACTCAAGCTTCACAAGGGAAATACTGTTCATTCTCTGAACAAAAATTCTTTATAAAATTATTGACTACCTGGAAGACATATTTTATTTTGAGAATTCCTATCAGTGACAGGTATATCTTTGCAAAAAATTATTTTATCCCTGCTTCTTTCCTTTTGTGGTTTACTTTCCTCCTTGTTCTTTAATTGTTATTTTTATAAATATGTACTGCTTTTTTCCTAATTATAAAACTAACATGGGCTCATTGTAGAAATTTTTAAATTATTTTTTAAAATATAAAGCATTAAAAAAAACAGCATGTCTTTCATCAGCTAGAAATGGCTGGCTACTGCTAAAAATTTGATGTAATTCTTTCTAGATTTTATCAGTATATATATATTCCAGCTGAATTCTTTAAGTTCTTGTTAGATAGTTTCAAATGGCTGGGAAGGTTCTCTTACTTCAGCCTCTTTCTCATGCTGTCTGAGAGTATGTCTCACAAGACCTTCACCAGCACTGAAGGGTATTTTTTTAAATCCTTGTCAAACTTATATGTGGAAAATTGTCTAACTTCCACTCCTAGGCAAGAATGACAGACCTGTATTCGATTTTTTAACCCAGTTCTGTGAAGGATTGTAATTTTTTAAATACTATTTTCACCTTATTCCACATTCCATCACTTTTTCTTTGCATTTTATATTGTAGGAATTGATAAAATGGTAATAATACATTCACTGGCTTGAGTGGCCTGGTAAATCCTGATGCTTTTTCAAGGTATCAAACTCTAGAATGCATTGACCTCAGATGAATAAAAATACAAAATCTATGAAAACTCTATTAGTTAGAACAGCAATACATTTTGCAGAGATTGTCAATCAGAATAAGTTAGTGAGACCTAATCTGGGAGAAAAATGTAAATGAGTATTTGGGATATAAGGCTGATTTTTTTTTTCAGTTGTAATTCACATACATTTAAATTTACTCTTTGCTGTATGATTCTATGCGTTTTGACAAACACATACAGTTATATAACCACAACCACATTCATAGAAATATGTGTAAGAGTGATTTTTTAATACTTAAAAAAATAATAGAAGGGACTTCCCTGGCGGTCCAGTGGTTAAGACTTTGCCTTCCATTGCAGGGGGTGTGGGTTCAATCCCTGGTCGGGGAGCTAAGATTCCCACATGCCTCGCAACCAAAAAACCAAAACATAAGACAGAAGCAATATTGTAACAGATTCAATAAAGACTTTAAAATGTCCAATTCAAAAAATTATTTAAAAAAATAATAGAAAAAAAGACAGGGACTTACTTCCCTGGCGGTCCAGTGGTTAAGACTCTATGCTTCCAATGAAGGGGGTGCGGGTTTGATCCCAGGTCGGGGAAGTAAGATCCCACATGCTTCGCGGCCAAAAAACCAAGATGTAAAACAGAAGCAATATCGTAACAAACTCAATAAAGACTTTAAAAATGGTCTACATCCAAAAAAAATCTTTAAAAAAAAGAAAAAGAGACAATGTAAGAGGACGTTGACAGCGTGCTTGACTGACATAAAGTTGGAAGGGTAAAAAATAATTAGGATTATAAAATCAGGATGCATAAGACCCTTGACATACCAAAAGTTTAACTGAATTAAGCAATGTGTGTTTTCATTGAAACAAATGTAAATCCTTACACCTAAGGCTGAAGGATCAGTGGAGCATGAGGAGATAGGGGAGATCGACCTTAACAATATGTTGGAAAAGATCTGGAGGATTCATAAATTCATCATGAGGGGAGTTCCCTGGTGGCCTAGTGGTTAGGATCCTGGGCTTTCACTGCTGTGGCCCAGGGTCAGTCCCTGGTTGGGGAACCGAGATCCCCCAAAAGCCCCATGGCGGGGCCAACAACATCAACTAAATAAATAAATTCAGTCATCGTGAGTCAAAAATTTCATGTCATTGCCTCCACCTCCCCAGAAATGTCAGCATTGATTTAGTTATGCTGAAAGAACTCTAATGTCCGGTACAAGAAAAGTGGGTAGCTCTAGGCCACACTTTTGATATTGTATCCAATACTGGGTCCACAAGGCCTTAAAAAATTGGCATACGCAGTGGGCTGGCTATGTTGGTATTACTTGGGGAACTTAAGAAAACAGAAACAGAGTCCCATGATCTACTCCAGAGATTCTCATCCAGTAAGTGTGGAGTGAGTGGATCCTGGGAATCTGTGTATTAAAGAAGTCCTCCAGTGATTCTGATGCAGAGCCAGGTTGGGAACCAACCACTGGGATAGAAGACAGCAGCTGAGTTGGGACAGGGACTATGAAAGAGACGAGCTGGGTAGAAATCAAAGCTAAGTTGCAGGAAGACTTGTGTAAGAAATTGGGTGAAGTTAGCCTCGGTTTGGAAGTTTGAGGAGGGGTATGGGACAGAAATAACTGGCTTCCAACACCTGGAGCACTGTATAGAAGAGACTAGCAAAACTGTTCCTCATAAGTGCTGTTCCCTCTAAGAGGAACCAGGAAGCCTCAGAGGAATGGCTAATTCTAGGTCCTGGGAAGGGGAAAGTACAGGTAAGCTTGGACCCCTAGTGACAGAAAGTAGGAAATGCTCAACTAATGGGGTCATGTCAAAAAGGCCTAGGAGGCAGCTTCAAGAGGCTCCCACTGGCCAAATCTGGGACAATTTGAGTAGCAAAAAATTTTTAAACGATAGTGGATTCTAACACACTGGATTTTTAAAAATCCATGTAGAAGAAGAAATAGAATCAGAAAATTATCATTTTATAATTCTCAATGTAATAGTTAATTCAGGTAAAGATCACCAGTGGCTCCTAAAACTTGGGTAAAAAAATTGCTGGAGGAGTAGATATTCATACTCCCATAAGATGATATTTAAGCTTTTAATTATAAAGGGGAAAATGTACCTTTTCAATGAAGAGATCTGGTGATCACATTCTTAATCAAGTGGTCAACTTATATACACATCACCACTAGTGAGACAACCTGACGGTATGTGGCTCCAGCTGATGCTTTAGCAGTGTACACAGATATCACTTATGTAGTAGTGTTCCTGGCCAAAAAAAGGTAATGTTATGAAAAATACAAAAAGGCTAGAAAAATATTCTAGATTAAAAAAGGCTGTGATTTTTTTTAATCTGGAATTTTAAAATCCAGGTTTAAAGAAAAAAAACCAAAAAACACTTTGGGGAATTCCCTGACGGTCCAGTGGTTAGGGCTCCGTGCTTCCACTGCCGAGGGCCTGGGTTCGATCCCTGGTCAGGGAACTAAGATCCCACAAGCCACGCAGTGTGGCCAAGAAAAAAATAAAGAATAAAAATAAAATAAAAGAATAAAAAAACCACTGGGGATAATTAAGAAAATTTAAATACGAATTTTATTTTAGATAATATTTGATTAATATTACTTTGTTTAGGTGTATAGTAGGAAAGCTGTTATGTGGGAGAATGTCCTTATCCTTAGATGTATGCAGACGTATTAGAGGTGATGCAGGCTTATGTTTGCAGCATACCCTCAAATAATTCATGAAGAAAAAAAACAGCAAGAGATAAAACAGTAAATATGGGAAGATATTAATAATTGGTGAACAGATGACAAGTATATATGGGTGTTCATTGTACTGTTTCTTTAACTTTTCTGTAGACTTGAAATTTTCACAATAAAAAGTAGCAGTGGAGGGGAACGGTTCTGTGTGTTCTGTGGCATCCCAGAGGGTAGAATATGCGTCTGTGGGTGGAACCTTGAGGGGGTGGATTTCTGCACAATGCGAGGAAAGATTTCCAGGCGTAGCAGGTCAAGGATGGAATGCGCCATTCTGTAGGGGAACATGTCAAGGAAAAGCTGGACAAACTAGTGCTGGGATAAAATAGGAAAGATTCATGCATGGCTACATCATGATTCTAGATGGCTCCAGCGCTTGCTCATTCAGTAGCAGATAAATATCCAGGCTCAGGATACAACAGAAAACAAGAAAAAGTCTCCAGCTTCGTGGAGCACAAAGCGCCCATTGTTTGGGATTTACATTCCCAGTCTCTCACGTCAGGATCCAAGTCTTCCTAGTTCTGCTTCAGGCAATGCTTGTGGCACTCGGGTCTTCAACCTCTAATTTATACTTTCAGGTTCTCAAGGACTCTGCTGCTGGTCTTGGTAACCCTCCCTACCAATTAGCTTTGTGCCTGGTCCACAATGAGCACTTAATAAATGAATATGGAATAATGGAATAAATGTCAAATGTAGCACGAAGAGAGAAAGGAAGTGCCAGTGTTTTTCCCTTGCAGATTGGGAAGAACCTGACTCTCAAAAGCTCGCCCATGACTGTTATTGAATGTTTGTTACTACAGCAGCAAGGAGTAATGCCCTGTAAGAAAGGAGAAATGTTTTCCAGGAAAGGCCATCGTTGTCTGTCCAGGGTGTCTGCTGAGATTGGCAGCGACCTCCTCTTCCCCTCCCATCCTTAGCTGAGCCAGGCCACCCTGCCAGTCCAGCAGTGCATCAAGCAAATTAATACCTGCTGCATCAACAGAGCAGAAAGGAGAAAATATAAATAAAAGTCACTTAATTTTGGTATGTTTTTTGGTTCTCCTCAGGCCACTTGGCAGCAAGAACATGGGCTCAATGCCCAGCAAGGATAAGAGATGCATTTCTTTGGTTTGTGTTTTTCTAAGGCCAAACACTCCTATAGCTTTCACAGTGAGAGGTGAATAAATCTGGGACGGCTGCCTGTTCTTTCATGTCAGTGCTGAAATAAGAAGGAAAGTAAAACTCTTGTCAAGTTAAAGGAAAAGTCTTATTAGGTATAGGTCAATACTAAGACCCCAAGCTAAAAAACATCACTAAGGCATTTTCAAGAGGCTTGCTGGGT
Source organism: Delphinapterus leucas (assembly GCF_059928025.1). Lineage (NCBI taxonomy): Eukaryota > Metazoa > Chordata > Mammalia > Artiodactyla > Monodontidae > Delphinapterus > Delphinapterus leucas. The sequence continues at coordinate 106,951,377 of NC_143133.1, forward strand.
GCTATTTGATTAGTTTGTTTTGTAGAAGTAAGAAATATCTGAATTCTTCTTGTCTTTTCGTTATTAGTTTAAATATACCATTTCCCAAATTGCTGTCCCATGGAACATTCTTTGTGGGATATCAGGATGCAAGAAGTGAATAATTAGTGCATGCAAAAAGTTTGGAAATGGTGAGTTAAGACAAAATTAGACATATTTCTTTACTGAGAGTCTTTGATATACTGAAGTGCATTATAAAACTCCAAGTGAGAGACTTACTATAAAGGATTTTTAAAATTTGTTTGAATTTGTTACTTCCTTTCCCAGACACAGCTATTAATAACATCTAGAAGAATGTACTATGGAATGGCAGTTTGGGAAACTAATTGAGAGGGAGGTAAGAGCTAAAGATAATGAAGAAAGTTAAGCCTTGTGGCAATCCGTGCCAGCAATGGAAAATTAGGAACTCTTTTTATCACCCCACCAGCTCTGAATAATAGATCAGTGACTTATGGAGGCTGAAAAACCAGCTACTTTGCCTTAAATGCTTTACCAACTGCAAGGAAATAACTTATAGTAGGAAAAAAAAAAAAAAAAGAAGGCAGCAAAACAGAGAACCCTTAATCTATTTCTCAAAAATTATTTGAGGGCTTCCCTGGTGGCGCAGTGGTTGAGAGTCCGCCTGCCGATGCAGGGGACACGGGTTCGTGCCCCGGTCTGGGAAGATCCCACATGCCGCGGAGCGGCTGGGCCGGTGAGCCATGGCCGCTGAGCCTGCGCGTCCGGAGCCTGTGCTCCGCAACAGGAGAGGCCACAAAAGTGAGAGGCCCGCGTACCGCAAAAAAAAAAATTATCATTTGAATATTAGTCTTCCTAAAGCCTGTCATAATCCCCTTTGATACCCATTTATAAAGTTCAATGGAATTTCAGTAAAAATCACAAAATGTTTTAAATATTAGACAAAATGATTCTAAAATTTATAAGGAAGAACAAGAATAACCAAATAACCAAGGAAACTTTAAAGATCAAGACCAGGAGGTAGACTCTTGCAGGTGTTTTGTCAGCAGAGAAACAGGTCAAGGGAACAGGATAGAGAGTCCAGGAAAGACACAGATGGATGCGCATGGTTCTGTGTCACATGCTGTGATGGAGCTAGCAGTACAGGTCAGCAGGGAAAGCGGATGTGTCAACAAGTGGTGCAGTTGATTACCCGTATTTAAAAATCTAGATGGAATTTGCTTTATTTTATCCTGTACGGTAGAATCTAAAGACATACAAGTAAAAAAGTAAAACATTTTGAAGAAATACATAAGGATATGTTTATGACTTTAGAATAACGAATGAGTTCTTAGACAAGTACAGACCACAAAGAAAAAGACTGATAAATTTGACTCTGTGAATACTTGAAACTTATGTACATCGAGACAGCAAAAGCATGTGAAAAGACAAGTCATGACTGCAATGCACATAGGCAACAACAGTTAGTGTCCAACATAAATAAAAAACTGTGCATCAGAAAGAAAAAGACAAATAACTCAGTAAAATAGGGGCAGGGAGCTCAGAAAAGATGAAATCTAAGTAGCCAACTAATATTTGAAAAGATTCTTTACCTTGCTACTACTAAGAAGATGTGTTCCGTGGGATAATGAGGTACCATTTCACTTCCATTGAGTTGGTACAGGTATCTCAAAGATTGACAGTAACAGTTCTCAGAGGTTGAGAATAATTTGGTACGTCATATTTAGAGAGTAATTGAGCAATGTCTGGTAAAGCTAGAAATGCCCATACCATACAACCCAGCAGGTGTTATATACCCTAGAGAAATTCTTTCACCTGTGCCAAAGGAACTATGTATAGGAATGTTGAAAGCAGCACTCTTTGGACTGAGGGAACTACAGCTACGTGTGACAACATAGATAAATCTCAGAAACAGAATTTTGGATGATAAAAAGCAAGTTGTAGGGAACTATATCCAATCTCCTCAGATAAACCGTAATGGAAAAGAACATTTAAAAAAAGAATGAGTGTATGTGTATAACTGGGTCACTTTGCTGTACAGCAGAGATTGCCACAGCATTGTAAACCAACTCTACTTCAATTAAAAAAAAAACAAGTTGTAGAAGAAAAATAGGTACAGTATGATACCATATATGTAAAGCAGAGGTCAGCAAATGGTTTTTATAAGGACATGAGTGTAAAATTGAGTGAAATTTTCTTTGATTATTTCTGAAAGAGGAAAACAAAAAGGAGGAAGTAATCAAGAATGTTCAGAGGGGCTTCCCTGGTGGCGCAGTGGTTGAGAGTCCGCCTGCCGATGCAGGGGACACGGGTTTGTGCCCCGGTCCGGGAAGATCCCACATGCCGCGGAGCGGCTGGGCCCGTGATTCATGGCCGCTGAGCCTGTGCGTCCGGAGCCTGTGCTCCGCACCGGGAGAGGCCGCAACAGTGAGAGACCCGCGTACCGCAAAAAAAAAAAAAAAGGATGTTCAGAAAAAAACATGATCAAACACTGCTCCCATTTCATTTCTACTCATAGTCTACTCCTGTAGTTCCCACTACTCAAAGCACTATTTATTGCTCTGTGGATTTTTATCTCATTTTGTTACCCAAGAGTTAAACAAGTAACACGTGAAAACATTTTTTAGTAGTATAGAAATATGTGGTGTCTGTCTTTATTCCACAAGCAACTATTATTAAAGGAGTCTGATGGTTCATTGTCTATCCTAGTCTGCTTTCTATGCACATACATAGTATATATTCAAATAATATTTACAATAAATGAGGATATATATATATGTGTGTAGTGTATATGTATATATATGTGTGTATATATATTCATATATATATTTATGCCAACTTGCCTTTTCACTTGTATTTTAGAAAGTTTTATCATGCCACTTTCCACTTCATTGTTTTTTTCAGCTGCTACATAGAATTTTCTAGTGTAGTTATATTATTATTTATTTAACCAGTCTTTTATTGGTAGCATTTGGATTGCTTATTGATAGCATAAACAGGAATGATGCTGCAGTAAACATCTTTAGGTTCATACCTTTGTGTACATGTGTGAGAAAACCTCTTGCTTCTTACAAGATAAATTTTTTACTCAAGTTTCTGTCGAACTCCTATTCTCATTCACACTTAAATTTTGACATTTTATATACCCTACATTTCTGTTTTCTTTGCAAATCTCAGATGGCTTCATGGTGGTTTGGTCCCAGCGCAGGTTCAGTAGGGCCTGTTGCAACCACTGTCCCCATAATGGGCCTGAACTGTCACCCACACAGGGAGGTACGTGAACTCAACATGAAGAATATTTATAGCACATAGTTTGGTGCACTCACAGTTAGTAATTGATGATATTAAAACTCATAGCAACCACTTTATCATTAAGAATTTGAAAGGGTCTTGGTTTTCTGCATTGGTACCCTACTGTTGGTCTTATAAAGATGTTTAGGATTTTGACACTTTACCATTATCACATTATGGTTTAAATAGATTAGCTAAAAGCAGAAGATTTAACTTGTTTTTGCTTTTCTCCTTTCTAAATATGTCCATTAAAATGTCATGCTCTGCTGGGCTTAGTTTAACTATTGTCATTCTGTAGCATTTCCCTACCCTTACGTTCTGATTCCCATACCTCTATAAACTATAGCTTGTGTGTAATTACTTTCTGGCATTATGTTTTCTAAGCTATAAGAAAAACATTACTTTTGCTGTAGCATCTCTAATGCTGTAAACAGGTGAAAAATTAAAGTGTATGCAGGTTTTGGGGGAAAAAATCCTTTTGCAATGGGAGATGAGAAAGGATTATTAACATTTTATGTCATTCTGCAGAGAATATATACTTTTTTTTGTGGTTTTAAGAAATGTGACTTTAGCATTCCCCCCTAGTGTGATGGGAATGAAAATGAAGCATTTATATGGTTTATCAGTTGGGTAATTGAAAAGTTTTATCAGCTGGCCTATCACTGCCCTAGTGCTTAGTGCGGGGGTGGGGGGCCTCTCTGAAGCTGTTTCAAATTAAACTATCAGCAGGCAGTTAACTTTGGAACAGCAGCTGGTTCTGTGTTTGCTGCTTTTCTCAAAACTGGCAGGTGCGGCCCGCACTTCTCAGCAGTCCAGGGAGCGTGTGGACATCCTGGCCCTTAAATCTTTTCATCCTAATTCTTTTCTCTCTTTCCCTTGGGTTATATTTTATATTAGTTCTTTACTTTTCTGCAGTATAATTTAGAAGCAGTTATTTACACAGTTCTACAAAATCTATATTAAATAGCCTTTAGTTGAGTGAGCTTTGTATACATCTTTGTGGATCTCTGTCTGCCCTTCGGTTATGATTTTACCCCGATTAATAAATATCCTTGTACAGCTAGACTTTAATTTTTTATTTTAATTTTTTATTTAAGTGCTTTCCCTTACTGGCAGAGCATGATCACATTTTTCAGTGTGTGTATTGAATAGGACTATAAACCATAAAAGTGTACTAACTAATTCCTGGAAGCATCTTAGTGTGGACAGAATTCCTAAACAGTCATTCAGAAGCCCAGTCACCTGCTGTCTCGTTAACAGTAAACTGCTGTTGATCAAAATTCAGTCTTGTTTCATACGTAAAACGCTTCCTTATTTTCTTTTTGTTTTAAATTGAAGTATAGTTGATTTACAATATTGTGTTAATTTCAGGTGTACAGCAAAGTGATTCAGTTATATATATGTATTTATATGTATTTTTTTCAGATTGTTTCCCATTATAGGCTATTACAGGGTATGGAATATAGTTCCCTGTGCTATACAGCAAATACTTGTTGCTTATCTATTTTATGTATGGTGGTGTGTACCTTTTAATCCTATACTCCTAGTTTGTCTTTCCTCTCCTCCCTTTCCCCTTTGATAACCATAAGTTTGTTTTCTATGTCTGTAAGTCTATTTCCGTTTTGTATATAGATTCATTTGTATTATTTTCTCGATTCCACATATAGGTGATATCATATAATACTTGTCTTTCTCTCTGACTTAATTTCATTTAGTACGATATTCTCAAGATCCATCCATGTTGCTGCAAATGCAATATTTCGTTCTTTTTGTAGCTGAGTAACATTCCATTGTGTATATATACCATATCTTCTTGAACCAATCATCTGTTAATGGGCACTTGGGTTGCTTCCATACCTTGGCTATTGTAAATAACGCTGCTATGAACATTGTGGTGCATGTATCTTTTTGAATTAGTTTTCATCTTTTCCAGATATGGAATGGAATTGCTGGATCATACAGTAGCTGTATTTTTAGGTTTTTAAGGAACCTCCATACTGTCATGAAACCATTCTTGAAACCAGAAATCAGGCCTGCTCCCAAAAATATAATTTCAGGGTTGAGGACTTCCTTTCTGATGAGGGGTTCCTCTGGACACCAAATCAGAGCATTCAGTTCTGCCCCGTGAGAAGTTTCTGTCACTTTCCATCTCGTTCCAGTTGTAGAGCAGCTCTCAGGAGATGCAGAGTGAGCCTGCCCACCCTTGTACAACACTTCTGTTGATAAATGCAGCAAAAATAAGGCAAGTGTGCCAAAGAAGGACTTTGTGTGATCCTCTCTCCTTTTGGAAAGGAGAATTGAGAATGAGTACCCTTTGATAATTAAGAAAAAAGAATAGAAGGAAAGTATAGATTGTCTGAATGCTTCAGAGTAACATTGTGTCTAAAATACAAACATCCCATCAATTGTAAACCTGTTTTCTAGAGATAAAATTGTCCCTGGCTGCACTGCCTTGTGTAGACAGTCCAGGGATGTTATCACGGAAGGACAAGCAGGCCTTAAAGTTTATCACCATCTCTTGCCCAGTAGTTTCTCTTTGGTTACAGATTCTAGAGAGAAACTGTAAGTAGAAAGAGTCCTTATACGCTGAATTGCACTCTTTGGAATTTTTTTTTTTTTTATTATTTAGCTTTGGGGTTGGTCGGGGCGTATATATTGATTAACGCTGCCGAGGTATGCTGATGAACAAGCAGAAAGAGTCCAGCTCTAGCAGGAGTTTTAAAGAAAGAAGCAGGGATAGTGTGGTCTCAGAGGAAGAGAGCTTGTGTAAGAAACTACCTTATTTCCAGTGCTGCATGAAGTTCAGGTGTACTTGCTCTTTGTGGGAATTCCTGAGATAACCTTGTATACTCATAATGAAAATTTCTTTTATTTAATTCAAGTTGAAAGGGTTTCAGTTGCTTTTAACCTCGTGAGTTAATATAATACCATTAGAAGGAATATCAACAATACTGTAATTTAGAAATGAAAATCAAATACTTACATTGACTTTAGGACTAGCCCAGACTATAGCCTTGATTCTAGGATTTATTTCCACAGAGGTTAGGGTACCATGAGTATATTGACCAAATCCCTGCCATACAATATATTGTGTGTAGAAGAAAATGTATTGCTTGTCTTATGAACACTGACAGCAGATCTATGCCTTGGGGAGTAATAGAAGGCTTTATTGTTCTGTTGTCTTCAACAAAAGGCCAAAAAACAAAACAAAACAAAACACTCCTCTTTTATTTTATTTTTTTTAAACATCTTTATTGGAGTATAATTGCTTTACAATGGTGTGTTAGTTTCTGCTTTATAACAAAGTGCATCAGTTATACATATACATATGTTCCCATATCTCTTCCCTCTTGCATCTCCCTCCCTCCCACTCTCCCTATCCCACCCCTCTAGGTGGTCACAAAGCACCGAGCTGATCTCCCTGTGCTATGCGGCTGCTTCCCACTAGCTATCTATTCTATGTTTGGTAGTGTATATATGTCCATGCCACTCTCTCACTTTATCCCAGCTTACCCTTCCCCCTCCCCATATCCTCAAGTCCATTCTCTAGTACGTCTGTGTCTTTATTCCCGTCTTGCCTCTAGGTTCTCCATGAATTTTTCTTTTTTTAGATTCCATATATATGTGTTAGCATATGGTATTTGTTTTTCTGACTTACTTCACTCTGTATGACAGACTCTAGGTACATCCACCTCACTACAAATAACTCAATTTCGTTTCTTTTTATGGCTGAATCATATTCCATTGTATATATGTGCCACATCTTCTTGATCCATTAATCTGTTAATGGACACTTAGGTTGCTTCCATGTCCTGGCTATTGTAAATAGAGCTGCAATGAACATTGTGGTACATGACTCTTTTTGAATTATGGTTTTCTCAGGGTATATGCCCAGTAGTGGGATTGCTGGGTCGTATGGTAGTTCTATTCTTAGTTTTTTAAGGAACCTCCATACTGTTCTCCATAGTGGCTGTATCAATTAACATTCCCACCAACAGTGCAAGAGGGTTCCGTTTTCTCCACACCCTCTCCAGCATTTATTGTTCATAGATTTTTTGATGATGGCCATTCTGACCAGTGTGAGATGATATCTCATTGTAGTTTTGATTTGCATTTCTCTAATGATTAGTGATGTTGAGCATTCTTTCATGTGTTTGTTGGCAATCTGTATACCTTCTTTGGAGAAATCTCTATTTAGATCTTCTGCCCATTTTTTTTGTTTTGTTTTGTTTTTTGTTTTTTTTTAACATCTTTATTGGGGTATAATTGCTTTACAATGGTGTGTTAGTTTCTGCTTTATAACAAAGTGAATCAGTTATACATATACATATGTTCCCATATCTCTTCCCTCTTGCGTCTCCCTCCCTCCCACCCTCCCTATCCCACCCCTCCAGGCGGTCACAAAGCACCGAGCCGATATCCCTGTGCCATGCGGTTGATTCCCATTAGCTATCTACCTTACGTTTGTTAGTGTATATATGTCCATGCCTCTCTCTCGCCCTGTCACAGCTCACCCTTCCCCCTCCCCATATCCTCAAGTCCGTTGTCCAGTAGGTCTGTGTCTTTATTCCTGTCTTACCCCTAGGTTCTTCATGACATTTTTTTTTCTTAAATTCCATATATATGTGTTAGCATACGGTATTTGTCTTTCTCTTTCTGACTTCACTCTGTATGACAGACTCTAGGTCTATCCACCTCATTACAAATAGCTCAATTTCGTTTCTTTTTATGGCTGAGTAATATTCCATTGTATATATGTACCACATCTTCTTTATCCATTCATCCGACGATGGGCACTTAGGTTGTTTCCATCTCCGGGCTATTGTAAATAGAGCTGCAGTGAACATTTTGGTACATGACTCTTTTTGAATTTTGGTATATGCCCAGTAGTGGGATTGCTGGGTCATATGGTAGTTCTATTTGTAGTTTTTTAAGGAACCTCCATACTGTTCTCCATAGTGGCTGAACCAATTCACATTCCCACCAGCAGTGCAAGAGGGTTCCCTTTTCTCCACACCCTCTCCAGCATTTATTGTTTGTAGATTTTTTGATGATGGCCATTCTGACTGGTGTGAGATGATATCTCATTGTAGTTTTGATTTGCATTTCTCTAATGATTAGTGATGTTGAGCATTCTTTCATGTGTTTGTTGGCAATCTGTATATCTTCTTTGGAGAAATGTCTGTTTAGGTCTTCTGCCCATTTTTGGATTGGGTTCTTTGTTTTCTTGATATTGAGCTGCATGAGCTGCTTGTAAATTTTGGAGATTAATCCTTTGTCAGTTGCTTCATTTGCAAATATTTTCTCCCATTCTGAGGGCTGTCTTTTCATCTTGTTTATGGTTTCCTTTGCTGTGCAAAAGCTTTTAAGTTTCATTAGGTCCCATTTGTTTATTTTTGTTTTTATTTCCATTTCTCTAGGAGGTGGGTCAAAAAGGATCTTGCTGTGATTTATGTCATAGAGTGTTCTGCCTATGTTTTCCTCTAAGAGTTTGATAGTGTCTGGCCTTACATTTAGGTCTTTAATCCATTTTGAGTTTATTTTTGTGTATGGTGTTAGGGAGTGTTCTAATTTCATTCTTTTACATGTAGCTGTCCAGTTTTCCCAGCACCACTTATTGAAGAGGCTGTCTTTTCTCCACTGCATATTCTTGCTTCCTTTATCAAAGATAAGGTGACCATATGTGCGTGGGTTTATCTCTGGGCTTTGTCTCCTGTACCATTGATCTATATTTCTGTTTTTGTGCCAGTACCATACTGTCTTGATTACTGTAGCTTTCTAGTATAGTCTGAATTCAGGGAGCCTGATTCCTCCAGCTCCGTTTTTCTTTCTCAAGATTGCTTTGGCTATTTGGAGTCTTTTGTGTTTCCATAGAAATTGTGAAATTTTTTGCTCTACTTCTGTGAAAAATGCCATTGGTAGTTTGATAGGGATTGCATTGAATCTTTAGAGGCTTTGGGTAGTATAGTCATTTTCACAATGTTGATTCTTCCAATCCAAGAACATGGTATATCTCTCCATCTATTTGTATCATCTTTAATTTCTTTCATCAGTGTCTTACAGTTTTCTGCGTACAGGTCTTTTGTCTCCTTAGGTAGGTTTATTCCTAGGTATTTTATTCTTTTTGTTGCAATGGTAAATCGGAGTGTTTTCTTAATTTCACTTTCAGATGTTTCATCATCCGTGTATAGGAATGCAAGAGATTTCTGTGCATCAATTTTGTATCTTGCTACTTTACCAAATTCATGATTAAATCTAGTAGTTTTCTGGTAACATCTTTAGGATTCTCTATGTATAGTATCATGTCATCTGCAAACAGTGACAGCTTTACTTCTTCTTTTTCAATTTGGATTCCTTTTATTTCTTTTTCTTCTCTGATTGCTGTGGTAAAACTTCCAAAACTATGTTGAATACTAGTGGTGCGAGTGGGCAACCTTGTCTTGTTCCTGATCTTAGTGGAAATGGTTTCAGTTTTTCACCATTGAGGACGATGTTGGCTGTGGGTTTGTCATATATGGCCTTTATTATGTTGAGGAAACTCCCTCTATGCCTACTTTCTGCAGGGTTTTTATTATAAATGGGTGTTGAATTTTGTCGAAAGCTTTCTCTGCCTCTATAGAGATGACCATATGGTTTTTCTCCTTCAATTTGTTAATATGGTATATCACATTGATTGATTTGCATATATTGAAGAATCCTTGTGTTCCTAGAATAAACCCCACTTGATCATGGTGTATGATCCTTTTAATGTGCTGTTGGATTCTGTTTGCTAGTATTTTTCGAGGATTTTTGCATCTAAGTTCATCAGTGATATTGGCCTGTAGTTTTCTTTCTTTGTGACATCTTTGTCTGATTTTGGTATCATGGTGATGGTGGCCTCGTAGAAGGAATTTGGGAGTGTTCCTCCCTCTGCTATATTTTGGAAGAGTTTTAGAAGGACAGGTGTTAGCTCTTCTCTAAACGTTTGATAGAATTCACCTGTGAAGCCATCTGGTCCTGGGCTTTTGTTTGTTGGAAGATTTTTAATCACAGTTTCAATTTCAGTGCTTGTGATTGGTCTGTTCATATTTTCTATTTCTTCCTGGTTCAGTCTTGGAAGTTTGTGCATTTCTAAGAATTTGTCCATTTCTTCCAGGTTGTCCATTTGATTGGCATAGAGTTGCTTGTGGTAATCTCTCACGGTCCTTTGTATTTCTGCAGTGTCAGTTGTTACTCCTCCTTTTTCATTTCTAATTCTATTGATTTGCGTCTTCTCCCTTTTTTTCTTGATGAGTATGGCTAATCATTTATCAATTTTGTTTATCTTCTCAAAGAACCAGCTTTTAGTTTTATTGATCTTTGCTATCATTTCCTTCATTTCTTTTTCATTTATTTCTGATCTGATCTTTATGATTTCTTTTGTTCTGCTAACTTTGGAGTTTTTTTGTTCTCCTTTCTCTAATTGCTTTAGATGTAAGGTTAGGTTGTTTATTTGAGATGTTTCTTGTTTCTTAAGGTAGGGTTGTATTGCTGTAAACTTCCCTCTTAGAACTGCTTTTGCTGCATCCCATAGGTTTTGGGTCGTCGTGTTTTCATTGTCATTTGTTTGTAGGTATTTTTTGATTTCCTCTTTGATTTCTTCAGTGATCTCTTGGTTATTAAGTAATGTGTTGTTTAGCCTCCATGTGTTTGTATTTCTTACAGATTTTTTCCTGTAATTGATATCTAGTCTCATGGCATTGTGGTCAGAAAAGATACTTGATATGATTTCAATTTTCTTAAATTTACCAAGGCTTGATTTGTGACCCAGGATATGATCTATCCTGGAGAATGTTCCATGAGCACTTGAGAAGAATGTGTACTCTGTTGTTTTTGGATGGAATGTCCTATAAATATCAATTAAGTTCATCTTGTTTAATGTATCATTCAAAGCTTGTGTTTCCTTATTTATTTTCATTTTGGATGATCTGTCCATTGGTGAAAGTGGGGTGTTAAAGTCCCCAACTATGATTGTGTTACTGTTGATTTCCTCTTTTATGGCTGTTACTATTTTCCTTATGTATTGAGGTGCTCCTATGTTGGGTGCATAAATATTTACAGTTGTTATATCTTCTTCTTGGAATGATCCCTTGATCATTATGTGGTGTCCTTCTTTGTCTCTTGTAATAGTCTTTATTTTAAAGTCTATTTTGTCTGATATGAGAATTGCTACTCCCTCTTTCTTTTGATTTCCATTTGCATGAGATATCTTTTTCCATCCCCTCACTTTCAGTCTGTATGTGTCCCTAGGTCTGAAGTGGGACTCTTGTAGACAGCCTATATATAGGTCTTGTTTTTGTATCCATTCAGCCAGTTTATGTCTTTTGGTTGGAGCATTTAATCCATTTACTTTTAAGGTAATTATCGATATGTATGTTCCTACTACCATTTTCTTAATTGTTTTGGGTTTGTTATTGTAGGTCTTTTCCTTCTCTTGTGTTTCCTGCCTAGAGAAGTTCCTTTAGCATATATTGTAAAGCTGGTTTGGTGGTGCTGAATTCTTTTAGCTTTTGCTTGTCTGTAAAGGTTTTAATTTCTCTGTCAAATCTGAATGAGATGCTTGCCAGGTAGAGTAATCTTGGTTGTAGGTTTTTCTCCTTTATCACTTTAAATATGTCCTGCCACTCCCTTCTGGCTTGAAGAGTTTCTGCTGAAAGATCAGCTGTTAACCTTATGGGGATCCCCTTGTATGTTATTTGTTGTTTTTCCCTTGCTGCTTTTAGTATTTTTTCTTTGTATTTAATTTTTGATAGTTTGATTAATATGTGTCATGACGTGTTTCTCCTTGGATTTATCCTGTATGGGACTCTCTGTGCTTCCTGGACTTGATTAACTATTTCCTTTCCCATATTAGGGAAGTTTTCCACTATTAGCTCTTCGAATATTTTCTCAGTTCCTTTCTTTTTCTCTTATTCTGGGACCCCTATAATTCGAATGTTGGTGCATTTAAGGTTGTCCCAGAGGTCTCTGAGCCTGTCCTCAATTCTTTTCATTCTTTTTTCTTTATTCTGCTCTGCAGTAGTTATTTCCACTGTTTTATATTCTGGGTCACTTATCCGTTCCTTTGCCTCAGTTATTCTGGTATTGATCCCTTCTAGAGAATTTTAAATTTCATTTATTGTGTTGTTCTTCACTGTTTGTTTGCTCTTTAGTTCTTCTAGGTCCTTGTTAAATGTTTCTTGTATTTTCTCCGTTCTATTTCCAAGATTTTGGATCATCTTTACTCTCATTATTCTGAATTATTTTTCAGGCAGACTACCTATTTCCTCTTCATTTGTTAGGTCTGGTGGGGTTTTACTTTGCTCCTTCCTCTGCTGTGTATTTCTCTGTCTTCTCATTTTGCTTAACTTATTTTGTTTGGGGTCTCCTTTTCACAGGCTGCAGGTTTGTAGTTCCAGTTGTTTTTGGTGTCTTTCCCCAGTGGCTAAGGTTGGTTCAGTGGGTTTTGTAGGCTTCTTGGTGGAGGGGACTAGTGCCTGTGTTCTGGTGGTTGAGGCTGGATCTTGTCTTTCTAGTGGGCAGGTCCACGTCTGGTTGTGTGTTTTGGGGTGTCTGTGGCCTTATTATGATTTTAGGCAGCCTCTCAGCTAATGGATAGCATTGTGTTCCTGTCTTGCTAGTTGTTTTGCATAGGGTGTCCAGTACTGTAGCTTGCTGGTCGTTGAGTGGAGCTGGGTCTTAGCGTTGAGATGGAGAGCTGCGGGAGATTTTCGCCGTTTGATATTATGTGGAGCTGGGAGGTCTCTTGTGGACCAGTTTCCTGAACTTGGCTCTCCCACCTCAGAAGCACAGCCCTGATGTGATGGCTGGAGCACCAAGAGCCTGTCATCCACACGGCTCAGAATAAAAGGGAGGGAAAAAAGAAAGAAAGAAAGAAGATAAAATAAAATGAAGTTATTAAAATAAAAAATAATTATTAAAAGGAAAATTTGTTAAGTAATAAAGAATAAAAGAAAGAAATTAAGGAGAGAGCAACCAAACCAAAAAACAAATCCACCAATGATAACAAGTGCTAAACACTATAGTAAAAAAAAAAAACAAAAAAAGGACAGACAGAACCCTAGGACAAATGGTAAAAGCAAAGCTATACAGACAAAATCACACACAGAAGCATACACATACACAGTCACAAAAAGAGAAAAAGGGAAAAAAGTATATATATCATTGCTCCCAAAGTCCACCTCCTCAATTTGGGATGATTCGTTGTCTATTCAGGTATTCCGCAGATGCAGGGTACATCGAGTTGATTGTGGAGATTTAATCTGCTGCTCCTGAGGCTAACACCCCTCTTTAATGTAGGATTTTGTAAAACACAAAATACAGCCAGACCCATGAATTTTCAAACATTTATTTGCATATACTCCTTGACATTTTATATATTATGAATAAATCCCAGAAGTGATGAAAGTCTTAAATAATTTTCTAATACTCTTCAAGACACCTTCCCCTTTCCTCTGATTTTAAACCTTCCACCCATGGAGAGTCAGTGAAAGAAGACAAGTTCTCAAGGTTCCTTGGTAATTGATTTACAATTCTTACTTATTTAAGTGTTTTTTTGGTGATTTCCTCTCAATGTTCAGCTGTAGGTGAGGCAGTGATGAACAGTAGTAGCTAAGAACTCAGGCTCTGGGACCAGACCATCAAAGTTTAAATCCTGGCTTCATCATTTGCAAGCTGTGCGACCTTAAATGTTTAAATTACATAAACTCTTTTCTCATCTGTAAAATTGGGATAACAATAGTACATTCCTCTAAGGGTGGATGTGGGGATTAAGTGAGTTAAAAGATGTAAGGCATTAGAGCAGTGCTCAATAAGGTTGGCTGTTATTACCATTGCAATGGATGTTATCAACTCCAATGTCCTTCATTCCAGGTGGATTAAGTAATTGATTCTTATTAAGTGGAATTTAAATTGGGATCTTGGAGTTTTTTAAGTTTCATATTGAAAAAAAATTTAGAAGGTAGAATAGAGATCATCCAGTCAAAGTATATGATAGATGAGGAAACTGACATTACGGTTATGCTCAGAATAGTGGCATGGCTGTAACTGGACCTCGGACCTCTGAACTCTTCTCACGGTCCACTTTCTGTGTCTGACAACTGTCAGGATCCTTGATCCTGAGCCCTACATGCCCTGTGTCTCCAGGAATTCACTTGTAGCATTATTGCTATCAGATGCTTTATGTACAAGGGTGGATCACCTCTCCCCTCTTCTGTTTGGCCCTTACTTGAATAGAGTAGAGACTTGATCTTGGTATTATTTTATAATAGTGATTGTTGAGAATATAGCCTTCAGATCTCCCGTAGGTTTGTTCTGCTTAAGTCTGAGGCAAAACCACAACTTGCATTTAGGGTAGGCCTCATGTTGGGAAAGGATCATGACTTAAAAAAAAAATCTCCATGAAACATTGATGAATGCAAATTTGATATCAAACAAATTTATTGGGGTTTCTGTATGATGATATATTTGAAAGTGGGATTCACTTATATTCAACAAGTAGTTATTGTGTGTGATAAGCATTTATAGGGCATTGAGGTAGTTTTATACTAAATCTGGGGAATTGGAACCCTAAAAAATAATCTACAGAAATTTTGCCCCTCCCTGATTTACCTTGCATTCTTAAGGTTAGCAGTCTTTCTGTCTTCCTTTTATTAGTACTTCTCTGTAAAACAGCACTCCAGATGTTCCTTCTAGTGGTGCTAGTCAAAGTGGCGAGCCCCATGATTGAGTCTTCTTGACCTCACTCCTCATTTTGAACGTGACCTCACCTTGAGAAAAAAATATTTGGGTTTTGACAACGTTACAATTCCTGTAGGGGAGCTTTTCTAGTGCCTCCTGTAATCTCTTACAAATAAAACATGGAAAAGCAGGGTCTGCATAATCAGAGTGGGGTTTTTTTTGTTATAATTTTTTTTTAATTTATTTTATTTTTGGCTGCGATGGGTCTTTGTTGCTGCGTGCAGGCTTTCTCTAGTTGCGACGAGCAGGGGCTGCTCTTCGTTGCAGCACATGGGCTTCTCATTGCAGTGGCTTCTCTTGTTGCAGAGCACGGGCCCTAGGCGCACGGGCTTCAGTAGTTGTGGCACGTGGGCTCGGTAGTTGTGGCGCACGGGCTTAGTTGCTACGCAGCATGTGGGTTCTTCCCAGATTAGGGCTCGAACCCATGTCCCCTGCATTGGCAGGTGGATTCTTAACCACTGCACCACCAGGGAAGTCCCAATCAGAGTGTTTAAAAACACACAATGGTGATAAATGTAACATTAATGTAAGATGTGAACAACGGAGGGAACTGGGTGTGGGGTATACGGAAACTACTAATCTTTACAACTTTTCTGTAAATCTAAAACTATTTACAAAATTTTTTAAAAAGGTCTTCCCCCCACCCCAAAATACATATAAAATTACTGTGACAAAATAAGTTACAGCAATTCAGTATTAGCACAGTGAGCAGTTTTTATTCTACTTTACCAGATAATCTAAGATAAAATGGTCAAGGCTGAACCACTTCAATAAGAGAAAGGTCACTATTCTTATACGAAGTCCTAGTTTGAAAACAAACGTTTCTAAGGAAATGTTAGATGTAAAAGGGAATATGAGTACAGTCTTTATGTTAAAATTTTAAAATGGGGCCTAAAGTCATTATCTGTAACATTTTGATATCCAGGGACAAAAAGAAACAAACAAACTGACCAGCTAAAGACTGCTTCCTAATTACTTCAGCATAGTTCTATCTAGAGCACAGATCACCCTGCATGATAGTTCATCATTATGTTTATAAGTCTCACTCCCCACCTGAAGGCACTTGTTCATCTTTGTATCTCCAGGTTTGGTACATGACAGATGATCAGTTAGTGTTTCCCAACTTGAGAAGAGATACTTTCAAGTGAACTGAAACAACTAGAAATCTGAGGATCTCAAGAAGTGTACTCCGTTTTGAGGCTACTTGCAAAAGTAAATAAATGATGTAGAAAACGCTTTCTGATTTGTACTTGTGTCGGTTATCTCCACACACTGCTGTTTTCTCCGGCTGCTGAAATCCTCCAGAGGCCCTGCTGCCCCACCACCAAGCATAGTCCCACATCAGCAAACCTTCTGGTAGAGGTGCTGGTGGGAACAAAGAGGGAACCTTTGCTGTTCCTGTCCCGGGAATCCCACCCCGTCTTTCTTAGACCCTTGCCATCAGGGTTGTGGCTTGTGGGAATGAGGTGAGATTAGGAGGAGAGCTTGGAAACATGTCCTAGATTCTAACCCCACCATCAGTAGTTATGTTTCTTTCCTCTTTTGTCTCCATCTCCTTCTTTCTTCTTTTCTTGAAATTCCAGGAAGAACCCTAAGTATCGTTGGACTGGGTTCAACTCAGACTGAAACAGTGGTACATCTCTCCTAGGAAAACTGTGGCCCCAGTTTTAACAGAGTGTTTGTCTAGAAGCAAAATGTGTAATATTATCACACCACCTTCAGGTGTGTGTGGGGCTTTCCTCTTTTCGCAGCTCCATTAAAGCAGGACTGATATTTGCTACCTAGATAGGTGGGATGTATAGGTGGTAAGAGTTACTAAATAATGTATCTTCTTTTTTAAAAGTAACATCATTAAGAAAAAACAGGTCTGTCTACCCGTCCATCTGCCTGTCTGTCCACCCACCTACTTGTCCATCCATCTGTCCATCCACACATTCATTTCAGTTGATTTCCGTTGTCAGGAATGCTTGTAACAGGAGGGGCCATGGCCCAGGAAACAATTGACGTATCTTATAGGCATTCTTAAGGTGACATAGGCATTGGTGGCAGGTGAGCAGGTTGTCCCTGGCGCCCCTGGAAGTTTGAGTTAGGACTGGATTGTTGTGCTAAGCCCATTCTAGAAACGCCAGCCCTAGACTAGCTGGGAGCTTGAGGAGTGGTTCTGGCTTTGGCTGCTGCAAGGAGGTAGATGTGACTCTTCCTATTTGCACCGTCTTGCCACTCAGAACCCATTTTATTATTTCTTAAAGTTTGATTATACTTTACCATCTCTTTCAATTGCATTTCATTTGAATTGACATTCCTGATTTGTTTTATATTTGCAATATTATTTTTTAAAGGATATCTGGAGATGTCCTTAGGTTGTCCCACACTTCCTAATGCAGATTAAAATTGCCTGATTAAAAAAAAAAAAGGAAAAGGAGCTTACCTGTTTACTTTTCTGTCTTTTCCACTAAACTATAAGCTCTTTGAATGTGGGGCTCACCATTTTTATTCTTATCCCCAGCACCTAGGAGAATCTCTGGAACATAGAACACACTAAGGAAGTAATAGTTACACCAATGATTTTTAAACTCTAGATGCTCATGTTCATTTAATTTGATTATTAACTCCCTCTTTTAAATTTTCATGCTGGAGCAATAGGGGTTTGTAAAATATGTAGATCATTTTCTTTTTGTAAACTGTCGTGAAGTTGTATGCATGCTGCTATCCATACTAGGATTCTGGGGGATTTTCACCCCATAATGGCATTTAGGTTTGACCTTAGCCTGCTACTTCCATAAAGTGATTCATTATCTGATGGTTTGAATGTAATTTTAATAATTATAAAGTCATGACTTTGATATAAACCGGTCACTTTTTTTGCTTTTTGCCATAACAAATCTTTTTTTTAATAAATTACAAAAGTAATAATGTTCATTACATAAAACTTGGAAAATACAGAGATACAGGTAGATAACAAATCATGTGCAGTGGTGTCCTGATAAATGTTCAACAACCAGCTAAGTGTAATTGCAGTATGAATGTTGGTTGATACTTTTGTTTATATAAATAAGATGACAGTGAAACAAGCAAAACATAGGTCAGAATTTCCACCCATTTCGTCAGTGACCTGAGCAAATTTTTTGCTGATTCAGATAATAGTTTTCAAATACTGGAAGACTGTTTCCTCAATTTTGGGGTATGTTCCTCATGGAACAGCTACAAACACAACATACTTTTATTTTGAATCTGCATTATTAACATTTTCTCCATCACTTTCTTAAGTCTAGACAATCAGTAAAATGATAAATTCAACCCTGGTTTGCCAACTTTTGCGGTGTAAGTACTCCCACTGATGATGAATTGGAAAGAGTTGCACATAGCACATCATTATTATAGTATTTCCACCATTCAGAAATGATAGGCATACGTCATCTCAAGAGCATAGATAATAGTGAAATGTAGTAAAATAATTAGGAGATGATAAGTTTTGAGTATTTATTACCTTTTTTATGTGATTTATTTGCTTGTAAGTTTATATAATTTAAGTTTATATAATTTTTAAAAATGGCTATGTTTAAAAAACTGGCCTGTAGAATTTCTGAAAATTTAATTGTCAGCTTTCATGAGCCAGTATGAGCTGTCTCCAGTGCACTGCTGGGTAGATGTGTTCTCACTTTTCTTGTATAAATACAAAATATAAAAATATAAATTATATATGTGTATATATAATGTGGGTATATATATATAATATGTATATGTGTATATATACGGTTTTTTAGGTAAGATTTAAAAAATAAGATTGGGATCACACTGAATGTTCAGTTTGGGGATCTGTTTATCTACCTTATAGAAGTGAATTCTGTACTGGTCACACTCTTGCTTTGCCACAGACTGTACTTTAGGCCATTTCACTGTGGTATAGCTGGTCACGAGGCAGACTGGGTGAGAATGGCTGAATACAATGCCTCTCCTCTCCAGCGTGGGAGGGAAGAGGAAAGAATGAATGGGGAGGGGACCCCAGAAATCTCCTGAGTAGCGGGCCGGTTATATCACGGTGTGGCACTGGTGTGGGCTGTTCACTCCTCTTCTCTTTAGAGCCTTGGCTCATCCACGCTCTATATAGCTGGACCCCATCCCTGCCATTCTCTCCTGTGTTCTCTTCGGCATTTTCTTGCTTCCCTCCTTCCTGCTGCTTTCTAGTGCTTATAGCAGGCAGATTTACTCTCTCTGAATCTTTTAAAATGTCCTGTAAAGATAGAACTGCTGGGACCTCCCTGGCGGTCCAGTGGTTAAGCCTTCGCCTTCCAGTGCAGGGGGTGTGGGTTCGATCCCTGGTCGGGGAGCTAAGATTCCACATGCCTCGCAGCCAAAAAACCAAAACATAAAACAGAAGCAGTATTGTAACAAATTCAATAAAGGCTTTAAAAAATGGTCAACATAAAAAATATCTTAAAAAAAATAGAACTGCTAGTTTGGGGGCAGTTGTACTCGGTGGCTGCAGTCTTCATCAACAGTCATACCCTTAAATGAAGGTATCTTCAAATATCTAATGTATATCCTAAAACCTGTTTTTCTGTGGGCTCCCTAATCTAGCGATTTACTGTACCTGTTAGGTAATTTCATGTAACTCTTAGTAGTCATCATTTTAAATGCCTTTAAAGTCTTTTGGCTGCCAAATATGTTCTTGTTTTACAGTGAAAAAGATTTCCAGTGGCTTTGCAAAAACTAGGTATTAGCTGGTAGGTGCGCTGCTTGCAATCCTTATTGTAATGGAGAAGTTGTTGAATATCGCAGTAAACGTTTTCATGCCTACCCGCTGCTGAAGTTCTGTTCCAGTTCCCAGAGGAGAACAAATCTGCATGTTTGTTGTTAGAATGAGCTCAGCTATCTCCGTGTTCTCTTTTACAATTCTTAGTCAAAGTTTTAAGCTTTAACAGAAACTCTAAGAACTGCCAGCTTTTGAAGTACTTGGTTAAATGATTTTTTAATGTATTTGTTTTTATTAGCAAAACAAAAGCCTTTTTAGGCCTTCAACATATGAAAATGATCAGATTTTTCTGTTTTGTTATGTTTATTGCTTCATTATTATTTCCTCCACCATTGATTGAACCTATTTTATTCTGGCTTAGACATCACTGAGATTTGGTGAAAAGATAGAAATGTAATGCTGTAGGAAACTATAAAAGGGTAAAAGGAAAGACTTAGCCAACCTAAAACCTTTGATCAAGAAATTACAAAGCTAAGAAATGTGTGGCTACGACATTCACTTTTAAAAGAGATTTTTAAAAGAGTATTGGTCTAGAAAAATCTTGTAGTGCCTTATAACAAATAATTTATGCATTTTTATTAATAACATTTAAACCTAGCTTTTAAAAAATATCTGCCTCACTATTTCAAATAAAAAATGGAGCCAACATTTTAGAAATAATACCTTTGTAAAGTTTTAAAGTCAAGGTTTCAAACTGACCTAATTTTCTATCTTACTGGAAGCATCACTTAACTGATATTTTGATCAGTTTCAGATGCTTAAAATATATATTTGTTTTTGCAATGAAAAATAGCAAAACTGCCTTGTGGCAGTTTTATTTTCATCCCATAAAGAATGGAGAGGGGACTTCCCTGGTGGCGCAGCGGTTAAGAATTCGCCTGCCAATGCAGGGGACACGGGTTCGAGCTCTGGTCTGGGAAGATCCCACATGCTGCGGAGCAACTAAGCCCATTCGCCACAGCTACTGAACCTGCACTCTACAGCCTGCGAGCCACAGCTGCTGAGCTCGAGAGCCACAACTACTGAAGCCCGCGCACCTAGAGCCCATGCTCCGCAACAAGAGAAGCCACTGCAATGAGAAGCCCGCGCACCACAGCGAAGAGTAGCCCCCGCTCACCGCAACTAGAGAAAGACTGCACGCAGCGACGAAGACCCAACGCAGCCAAAAATGAATAAATAATGGAGAAACACGAAATCATGTTTCTCACCTTTTTCCTTTCCCTGCTGCCTTCTACTAAACCCACTGACTTTTCATATGCTATTATTAATAGTAAGATTTCATTTTTTACAAGAGGATACTACAGTGGTTAATTGAGATGAATTTGATCTCATTTGAAAACTACCACATGCCGAGATTAAGGCATCTTCCCGCATATTCATACGCCTGCACACACCCCTTTGTTTGGAACATATTCTGTTGCTAGCCCAGCTCCAAATACCAGCTGCTTCTGGAACTTCTGAGTTTTGGTACTGATTTTTTTTTTTTTTTTTTTTTTTTAAAGAAGATGTTGGGGGTAGGAGTTTATTAATTTTATTTATTTATTTTTGCAGTGTTGCGTCTTCGTTTCTGTGCGAGGGCTTTCTCTAGTTGCGGCAAGTGGGGGCCGCTCTTCATCGCGGTGCGCGGGCCTCTCACTGTTGTGGCCTGTCCCGTTGCGGAGCATAGGCTCCGGACGCGCAGGCTCAGTAGTTGTGGCTCACGGGCCTAGTTGCTCCACGGCATGTGGGATCCTCCCAGACCAGGGCTTGAACCCGTGTCCCCTGCATTAGCAGGCAGATTCTCAACCACTGCGCCACCAGGGAAGTCCTTTGGTACTGATTTTGATTGCCCATGTCATCAGGAGACACCAAGCATCTATGCTATGCAATTATCTCTTCTAGTTAATCCTGAATTATTCAAAGTGAGTTAGGAATGATGTCAAAACGAAGGCCAAAAATATTGGTCTATACTAATTGTACCTAATTGTACCTCCACTAAAAATTAATCCCCTCACTTTCACTCTGATAGATTTATCAAGTTGTGTGTAGAGTGTAATTCCTCTTTTCCTCCTTCCATCCTTCCTACCTTGTCCTCCTGCATCCTTTATTTATATGACCTAAAATTCAAATAATCTATTAATCAGATACTCTCCCTTACTTATCTACATATATATTCCTTTGATTTTTTTTCAGTGTCTCCAAAGGAATAGAGTTAATCTCAGGTTATTTTTTAAGTGTTAGATTTGTTCATGTACTAAGGAAGGAAAAAGATAAATAAAAGCTGTAACCAGAAATGTTAGAAAAGAGCCCATCTCCATAACTGACATCAAAAAGTGTTACCAGCTACGTCTCTGAGTTTACAGCAGCAGTGAAGGGGTGGGGTCATTACCTCTTTCTGCATCCCACCCTCTTCCATCCTTTTGCATAATAGGACCAAGAGAATAGAAAAATAGATTACATCTTCTGATGAGAACTGTCATAAAAAACACACTTATACCAAAAAGCAGGGTTTTCTAGGTAGGTGATAAATTAATGTTATGAGAAACTCTTCCTCCTTCTTCTCTTTTCTCCCTGAATATTTTTTTCATCCTTGAGCAGAGGGTTTTCACTTGGTGTTTGCTTCTTATTATCTAGGCATTAGGACTCTGTATATGGTCTGTGATGTAGGAAACATCTGCCTTTAATTGTTCCTTCTGTAGTGTGACCAAGTGACTCTGGATTTCCACCAAGCTTCCTGTGTCCTAATTTTTCTTGCCAGTTGGAGTCCCCTGCCAGTCTCCTGTCTGTCACAGGAGTTTATCCCAGGTTTTCCCTAACATCCGTAAGTAAGTGTCCAAAGGGATGTGGCAGCCTTTTCCAGTAGAAGCTCTGCCGCAGGATGACAGATTTTAGGGAAGGGTGTGGATTTTCTTTTTTTTCTTTTTTAAAAAGAACTTCTCTTTAAAAAATTTAAAAGTCACTGTTAAATAGGGTGGAATTGCATGAGTCATTTGTCTTTAGGAGACTTGTTCTTTACTTATGATCTAAAATATTTTATGGCATGGAATCTGAACATGCCAAAAGTACTTTAAAAGTTGTCTTAATTTTTTTAAATTGGCCCTACTTATTTTTTTAAATTTAAGGTTTATATGCAACATCATTCCAATATGTACCTTGCCTGAGAAGGAGTTTATAGACTAGCAGAGGAAATAATACAACAAAACACCTCTAATACAAGATACCAAGAATATGAAAGACCTAATTTTAAGAAAAGCAGAACTACACACAAATTGTGAGCTCCTGCCCACGGGCTTCTCGCTAGACCATGAGCATCTTATAGCCAGGGACCATGTCCTAATTGTAGATCTTATTTCTTTGGTATCTAGCATAATACCTGGAATAAAATAAGCATTAAAGTTCCTGGTTGAAAATTAAAAATTTCTCTTCATAACTGGGTACATGCCTGTCTTTTGGTCAAAAATACAGACATCATCAGCTAATAAGACAGAAGTTTGAAAAATCAGGCTCTGGATGTTTTGGGTGCTTCAAATTTGAAACTGCTTGAAACTGCCATCTATTTATTTGACATTTTATCATCCCTCACTCTGTCCTGGCATATATATAATGGACGCCCCTTTAGAACCGTGAGATCTTTTTCATGCCCTTTACCAACAAATAACTTTTAATCATAAAATTTGATCCTCCTATATTGCTATATATCCAGCAAGGGGAGGGGTAAATTTTAGCCCTTTTTCTCTTTCTGGGTTTTCTATGTAAACTTGTTCTGTAGATCACTTTAGGTTGACTATAAAGGAAAGATATAAACCCAGAAAAGATTTATTTTGATTATTATTTCCTCGGTTCATTCAATAGGTGTTTGTTGAACACAGTTATACATCAGACCCACAGTTTTCACCCTTTTTGTGTTAACATCTGAAGATCCAGCTAAAGACCCTATTCTCACATGTTGCAGTAAATGCCACCTTTCTTAGGTGCTGACTTGACGTTATGCCTATTCCTCTTCTCAGAGTAAGTCGTACGTGCTCTACATCATATAACATAACCCACGGTTGCATCTGATTAATACCACTGTACGCTATTGTGTAAGAGACGTGGTTTGAAATTTAGCAGCACACCAGCGAAGTTTGTGCTGCTTATGGGTTGGGAATTACCAGAGGCTTAACTTATAAAATTACCCCTGAAATTCCATTAATTGACACTGAAAGTACAGTATTTGTTGCCAAATTAGGTGCCATGTCGATGCCATCTCTTAATAAGGTGAACCTGGCCAGTTTTCCATCGACTGTTAGGAGAGAGTTCTGTTCTTCTTTGAGCACCAGATGCTCATCAAGGTGACATTTTGTAGGAAAAATACCTATTTTTAAACATCAGACCCAGACACTTTTGGCAAGATGTGCATACAAGATGTACCTGGGAACTGAAACCAACAGAACAAAGCCAGCAGCAAAATTATTTCTGGGGATTTGCTTATTAAGTAGATTGTAGGTGGGATCACCTGTACTATTCAAGTTACATGTGTTTCTGTCTGTGAGTAGGATTGAGTTTGCATTAGTTCAGTGAGCATGTGATCCCACTGAGCTGCACTGTAAAAACGAGTGGAGACCGTCTCTTTCCTTGAGAAGTTTGCAGGCTAATTAGGAAGTCGAGACATGCATGTGTGGGAAAAAAACAAAAAAGCATTGGAAAGGACAGGGCAACATATTCTAATTTTAAATGTACTCTAGTTATTAATAGTAGAGCTGAAAGCCTCTTTGCAGGACCTTTGAACACTTTTGTGGGATTTGTTTTTTAATAGAGCTAAAGAAATATGAAACTCTGCAGAGCTACTGATCACCATGCCCATTTTGTGAAAAACATCATGGGAAGCATGACCTAAAGGAACAGAGATCTGTGTTCTCAATGGGGAAAATACAGCGCTCACAAAAGCCTGGTGGTCTGCTTTGTTCTCTCGGCTTTGTTGTTGCTTCAGCTTCGTAGGAGATTAGGTACATGAGAAGCATGCATTGTGAAACTCAGAATGGTTGTTAAGTTGTGAATAATCATTGCGACTGAAATGCGAATGATCAATTATTTGAATTTATAAGGTAGGGTTATGATAACTACAGGGCAACTCAACTGGTATGGGCAGAATAGCTCCAAAAATTTCAACCACGTGTAATTATGGACTCCAGAAGTTTGTGTATTGGCAAACAGGGTGGGAAAGAGAACTAACATTTTTTGAGACTCTAATAAATGCCAAGCACTGTGCTGTATATTTTATGTAGTATTTTTTCATTCAGTTTTAGTAACAAGCCAAAAGATGGGCATTCGTATCCACATATTACAAATAAGAAACAATCCCAGCAAGTAAGTAAATTGGCCGAGCTCACACAAATAGGAAAGCAGGTCTCTGGCCAGCTCCAGATTCTGTCCTTTTCCCACTACAGTCATGATACCCCGGAGGTACATCATGCATTCTGTTTGCTTTCTTTCTGCCTGTGCTCTGTATTCTTCAGGTTCACCGGCACACTGTCAATAGAACTCATTTTACAAATTTTATAACACGTAGAGTGTGTTAATGAAACTCATTAAAATATGTATTAACTTTTTTTGTCCAGAAACCAAATATGTAAATAAAGGTTATACATATGATTTTCTTGTCTTTGAAAAAGATTAAGTAGAAAAATACCTGATGTAACTTGATGTTATATTATAGATCTCAGTGATTATACTTGAGCTGTCAATGTGATGAAAAAGAAAGTTAGTAAACTCAGAACTCATACAACTTTTCGCCTAAAGCTTTCAAAGTATTAATAGAAGTATTTTATAGTTTTGTTTTAGTTTTTAACTTTAGCAAAAGTCATTCTAATTGGATCTCAATTATTTTTCTTTACTAACCTTTATTTTCTAATTCTGAAGAAGGAATTCACTCCCCTTGCCATACCCAAACTTTATGGAAGCCAATCAGAGTTTTAGAACTAAAACATAATTTGTTTTCATTAGTTTCAGATAACTACACTTAATCTTATTTTTTTCCATTCCCCACAGTGTATCAGATCTGGCTCTACATGTTATGATGATGATATTAACTTAGACACTTTTAAAATGACATCATAGCTTTATATTTGTCTCAGTGGCAAAATATTATTTACTAACTCATACTTTCTTCTCCCATTACATGATATTGTCTTAATCTAGCAGGCAATATAGGGTGATAAATTTTGATTGATGCACGGAAAAGATGAAAGCACAAGTATTTTTGTTGTTCTGTAACATAGTGCTTTCTGTTTTGAGAAGCAAATCAAGGTTGGCCCAAGGCTTTGTTTATAAAAGCGCTATATATGTAATGATTTCTTTTTCTGCAGTGCAGCAAGTCAAGGTTTATTGTAGTCCTGAAATTAGTATCATAAAAAAAGCCGTGCACATAATCCTTGGTTTGTAAACACCTGACTTAAAAAGGTTATTTTCATAGAATGACTGACTTCTTATGTTCCTTCTTAGAAAGACTAATTTTTTCACCTGATATAGCCATAGTACCGCTTTTCTAAAACTGTTCTTGGTGCTAGAAATTTCTTTTACTTCTCTTCTCATCACTGCCTTTGTCCTATTCCCTCGCATTGAGCCTCTACCCCTGCCCCATTTATTCCCACTGCTGCCACCATCAACTTGGCAGCCGGAAATGGCAAAGCCAACATCTTTCCCATCTGTATAAACACTGTTACTCTTTTTTGTTGCCATTGGCTTAGTGGTCCAACTGAGGGCAGTTTTCCTCCATGGGACATTTGGCAATGTCTAGAGACATTTTGGGTTGTCAGAACTGCAGAGGGGTGGGGGGAGTGTGCTTTTGGCATCTGGTACGTATAGGCCAGGGATGCTGCTAATCCTCCTATAATACACAGGACAGCCCCCCACCCCTACCCCCTTAACAAATGTCAGTAGTACCAAAGGTGAGAAAACCTGCACTAGTTCTATTCAAGCATCAGCTCTGTCTTTTCCTCACCTCTCCCAGGGCTAAACTTAGACACTCCTCTTTTGAGCTCCCATAATACCTTGTATAACATTTTTTTCATATCCTGTTTATATCTTTTATTTGTTGATCTTGTCAATAAGATTGCATACTTCTTGAGGGAAGAGGGTATTTATTACCAATATTTGTGTCCCCAGTTTGTGGCAAAATGTCAGATACATAGTGAGAACTCCATACGTGAATAAATGCATTTTTGAATAAGACACCCTAGACTTCTCCAGTGCCTTTCTGGAACTTCCAGAAACCTCCTCTTGCTCACTTTTATCTTCTTTTTCCTACATCTACTCATTACTTATTTTTTAAAACGTTAGTGTGTCAACCCTATCATTCATATATTTAGTTCCTAAAAATATGGATCTACCCACAATTCAAGACATATAGTGGGATAGGGAGGGTGGGAGGGAGACGCAAGAGGAAGGAGATATGGGGATATATGTATATGTATAGCTGACTCACTTTTTATATAGCAGAAACTATCACACCATTGTAAAGCAATTATACTCCAATAAAGATGTTAAAAAAAAAAAACAGACATGTAATGCCAGACTCCCGGGTTTATTCATAAACCCTTTAAAAATGTCAGGCATGCCATAAACATCATGGCTGGCGCATACAGACCAGCTACAGTCAACAGGGCTTGTTCTAGGGAGATGTCCCAGACAAATTCCTACTTGCTTTTGAAGCACTTTGCTGTCATATCCCTGACCCGTGGATTCTTAGTGTTTAACCTAGCTAGTCATGCCTGGCATCAACACTGCCCTCTGTAACATGTTCCCACATCCTTTGGCATGGCATTTGGGTTCCATTCCCTTCTTATTTTTGACTATGGCTTCTTCATATGTGGGGCTCAAACCATGCTCAACTGTCTCTTTACTCCTGATGGTTTGCTACCTGACGCTCTCTCTTTAGAACCTTTCCTCCTACACATTCTTCAGGTCTCAGTCAAGACACATGTCACATGTTAGAAGTCTCTCCTTGGACCCCAAGATTGAGTGATGTATACCTTCTCTGCATTCATAGCACCTTGTGCCTACCCCTGTATACTATTAATAGAAAAGCAGTTGCAGTATTTGTCTTTCTTACCAAGGTCAGAGTCTGTGCTTTCAAGGCATTTCTGGTGCCTGGTACATATTATACATGTAATAAGTGTTAGATGTATGAGAGAACGGATAAGACAGAATACCTCTTCCAGCCTGCAAATATCACACCGATCTGGTTAAACCTTTCTGCTGGGAGTGGAGATAAATCAGTCCAAATGTTGAGAGCCTTTGGAGAAGATGCTGCATACAAGGAGATTACGTTTATGTTCACTGGTAGCTTTATCAGGTTGACTAGAGGGCTGTACCTCTAGATCACATTAGTTTAACTCCTTGTTAAGCTGATGGCTTTATTAACTAGTACTCTAATGATATGCCCATGGCCTTTATTGAGGATTTTTATGTAGAATGCATTTTTAAAAATATACTCAGTTGCCTCTGCACATAGAAAGAACTCCAAAACCTGTAAGATGTTGTGGGATGGGCACTTGCAGGCATTGTTCTGATTCGTTTACCAGACAAGCCAAATCCAGCAACTCCTGGATTTGGGAAAACAGTTTTTTCCTTACCAGAGAGAGTGGTGGGGCAATGAATTTAAACTTGGGAACAAGCTGTTGCTTTGAAAGTTGGATAAAGATTTTTTTTAATCTGTTTTATTTTGATAAAACATGATCCAAAATAAAGAGAGATTGGATTTTCTTAGATGAGATTAAGAACAACCATTGTGTTTGTTGTTGACAACATTACAGTGTCATACTTAGCAACTTTTATTTTGTTCTTTCCTGTCATCTGCAGAGTCTGGATGAAACTTCAATGTGAAATTTTGGGGGCCAGCTTTATGCCTAGGGGCGATTTGCTTACATATTGAACTTTGTGGAACAGTGGAACATTCAGAAACTTAACACCCATCCACCCAAGCCTGAATTGTAGACTTTTGGATTATAATCAGACACTAGTGAATCCACATCTGGCTCTGCCACTCACCAGCTGTGTGACTGCAGCCCTAACCTCTAAGCCTCAGTTTCCTCCTCATTTTCAAAATGGATCGTGCGTTTGGCACACGTAATAACAAGCTGCTCTCATCGCCATCTTCATTGCTGAAATCTCATTTCATTATGTTGAGAAACGTTTTTTTAATGCAATTTTCTTTGTTAAAGACACTTTCTTAACAACTAAGCAAGGTTCTATGCAAAAACAGTGGGAGAGAGTGATCCTACAGCACAACCTGGGAAGGGCTATTGGGAGAAAGTGGGAAGAAAAGATAGAAGGGGACCGTGAACAGCTGGGGACCCCAGAGTCCTGGAGGAAGACAAATCAGCATCAGCAGTCACACCTGAGACAGTTCTGTCTTGACTGCAACTTTTGGTTCTCCTCCTCAGGATCGAAAGCCATTTCCCCAAGCCCTCGTTTCCCTTGGAAGGTTCTTTGACTCATACTCTGTAGTGGGTTTATCTGCCGCACCAAGAACAAGGGCACCTGATAATAGGGCAGCAGTGCTTGAAGAGCAGAAGGCAAAAGATCTGGGTCAGCTCTGCCAGGCGCCAGGACGTGGGCTTATAAAATTAGAATGGAGTAAAGATGCAGTTTCACAGTCCTGTGTTTTGTCATGGAGGGGCCTGGGCTCAGGTTCTGTCTGAACAGCAGAAACCAGAGAGCAAGTGAATCTCAAAGAAAAAAAATCTCTTAAAAACATAAACTGTTAGGCCTACTATCTGTATGATATCAGACCCCAAAGTGAGACCCTGTCAAGGGTTGTATGTGTTGTCAGATGTGTTGTGATGGCCCTAAAGATCGTGAACAAACATGAATCATGCTAATAGCAGCTCGCGTTTATTGAACGAACACACACTTTGTTCCAGGCACTGTGTCAAATGCTTTAATGGATTCTCTCTCTTACTGTTCACAATGACCTCATGCGGGAGTTGAGTTATTCTTGATTTTTATACGTGAGGAAACGAGGGGCCTTGGAGAAGCTAAGTAATTTAATTTGCACAAAGTCACACCAGCTGACAGGCAGAGGCACCAAAAGTGAATATGGGCAGTTGGACCCAGAACAGGCTCTGCTGCCCCCTCCTCTGACCAGGGGTCATGTGCCCGTGTCTACTGTCCCGTGGTGGCCATCCTGCCTGGATGTTCCCAGCTGAGACATGAGCCTGAGCTCGTGCTGAGGGAGGATTCCTCTGAGGTCTTCTCTTAAGACTATAGAGTGGTACCTTCCACTGCAGTCTGGGCTCTGCAGAAAGATGGAGATAAAGGCGCATCTTCAAAACCCCAGATTTTGCACCTACAGCTACGTTTGAGATACAGACATTGTATGCACTGCACAGCCTGGAGGCTACTCCAGCATCTCCCAAAACTGCTTCCCATAGAGATGTGTTGGACCACTGGCCTTCTTTCTAATTCTCCCTTCCACAAAACCTGTCAACCTCTAAAGGAGAACTTTAGAGCTTGGAAAATGTTGTTTTAGACATAAGATGGTTGTTTGGTTGGTTGGTTTTTAGATCTAGCCTGAACATGATGCTGCAAGTCTTGAATTGTAGAACCTGAGCTGACCTCAGTCAAAATTCTATTTTGTGCCAAAGTTTCCACCCCCGACACACAACTTTTTATTAAAGTATAACATACAGAAAAATACACAAAGTGTACAGCGCCACGAATTATCACACCTACTCAGCACCCCTGAAGGCCACCCTGTATTAGTTTCCTAGAGCTGCCCTAACAATACTATAAACTGAGTGACTTATAACAACAGAAGTTTATTGTCTCACAGTTCTAGAGTCTAGAAGTTTGGAATCCAGCCCGTCAGAGGGGTCATGCTCCCTCTGAAAGCCGCAGGGGGTCCTTCCTTGCCTCTTCTTAGCTTCTGGGGGTCTGCCAGTGTCTTCGGTGTTCCTCGCCTTGCAGCTGCATCCCCGTCTCCCCACCTCCATGGCGTCTTCCCTTTGCGTCTGTGTCTTCACATGGTCTTCTTCTAATGACACCAGTTACATTGGAATTAGGGGCTCACCCCACTCCAGTATGACCTCATCTTCACTATAGTAATGACAT
The DNA here is from genome assembly GCF_059928025.1 of Delphinapterus leucas. Classification (NCBI taxonomy): domain Eukaryota; kingdom Metazoa; phylum Chordata; class Mammalia; order Artiodactyla; family Monodontidae; genus Delphinapterus; species Delphinapterus leucas. The sequence continues at coordinate 106,982,245 of NC_143133.1, forward strand.
CTATATTGACCTTATTTCCAAATAAGGTCACATTCTGAGGTACTAGGGGTTGGGACCTCTAGTAACTGTTTAGGGAGGAAACAGTTCAACCCAAATGACCCCTACCATGTTCCACCCTAGTCAATATACCTTTCTCCTTCACAAAGGTAACAGAGTGTTGTAACATCCCTTCAGATCAGTGGAGACATTCAATAACATCCCTTATACGCTGCCTGGATACATACATGAAACTTTGCATTTTTTTTTTTTTTTTTGGACCCTGCCACACGGCATGCGGGATCTTAGTTCCCTGACCAGGGATTAAACCCTTGCCCCCTGGAGTGGAAGCGCAGAGTATTAACCACTAGACCGCCAGGGAAGTCCCCTAAACTTTGGGGTTTTGAGCCCTGCTTCTAATCTTTTTAATTACTGTACCTGAGTCAATGTAATACTAACATGCAGTCTCTGCACTTTTACACCAGGAAGTTTCTTCTGAAAACTTCAGTCATCCTATTTGCATTTTAGTGCTGTTGCCTCTTCTGTGTTACCTTATACTAATTTTTTTAAAGTAGTTGTTTACAGAAAGACTTCAAGAACCTTTTTAAAAAAAATAAGTATTGCTGAAAATACTTATATTTTTATATTACGATCCTAGCTTCATAATATTGGAGACCTCCGGGAGCTTTTTTTTTTTCTTGTCTGTCAGAATAGTATATTCTTAAAGTATCCCTCCCATAAAATGAACTGATATATCATTGTATCTTCCTGAAGTTTTATCTTATCTACCTAAGTAACTGGCAAGAGGATTTATACAGATTACCACAAGCATAAACTTTAAAAGAGCACAAATTCAAAAATAAGTATACAGTTTTTTAAAAGCATTCTGAAAAAAGAAATTTATAAACAAGTTTTTTTTCCCTAAATCACATCATTAAAAGTTCATGGTTGTATATTTTTTCTAAATGACTCCAAAGATAATTAATCCAGCTGGTTTGAATAAAGACAAGAAACAAATGAGCAACAACCTTACAAACTAGAAGCACTAACCTTTGCAGCTGGAGAGTTTTGGCCAGTGAGTAAGGTGAGGCACAGAAGGCTTCTGTGACTCGCCCAAGGTCACATAGTCTGGGGTAGCCAGGACCAACCAGCTATTGAACAAAACTCAAAGCAAGCAGAAGACTTCTATTTTTAGGTGGTGATACTTTTAATTCTAATCTTTGAAAGAAATGCTGTTGGTCCTGAGGTCAAATTGACTCTAAAAATGATCTATTTTGATCTGATATGAGAAGACAAGAATTCTGGTTTCAAACACAGAAGAGATATGGGGGGGGTCAGAATTCTTTGGGGCACCATGTAATTTCTACCTGATTTCAAGTAGTGTCCAGAAGTTCACTGGAAGACTCAGTATGTAGATAGCTATGAAAGCAAGCTTAAGGCAAAATTTTATTTACGCTGTAGACACCTCACCAGCCTCGTCAGTTCCCATAAAGCATCTTAAATATCAAAGGCAATTTGAAAAGTTTTAAAATTTATGTTTCTTAAATAGGATAGACCAGTAACTCATGTATCAAACTTGCTGCTTGGAGCCATTTGAGTCCCAGAAATGACCTGGCATTGTAAGTAATTCTTCTTTAAAAGGATTGATCAGTGTGTAATAATTTTTCTTTCTTTCTTTTTCTAGCCAAGGACCCTTGTCATCCATTAGAGCAGTAATCAAGAGATGTAAGTTTGTTTCTTCCTGCTCTGTATTTTCCTCTGCAATAATTTTGAATGATGATTTAGATTTCCAGCAAGTGATTGTATTTGATGAATCTTACAAGAGTAGTTTCTCCTGAGGAGTAATAAACCATTTCAGACAAGCAGCTAGGTTTTCAGCGTTCTTTTCAACTTCTGTTTATTGATAAGCGAGTTTCTCAGAACAATATTTTTCTCTAGAGAACTAAGCTGTTAAAAAAAAAAAACAAAAACTATATTATGTAGTCAATTTTAATGATCTAATATAAACTGTATGTAACCATTTTCTATAGGTAGAGACATCTGATGGGTTTCAAAAATATCAAACCCTGTCCTTTGTTATTGATTTACTTCCACAGTATTTTAATTTGACTCTGTAAATAAATGCTTATGGAGATTAGCTCACACTTCCACATACATGCTAGAAGTGCCGTAACAGAATTCTCTCTAAAATGGCGCATTCATACTTTCTGACTTTACTTCTTGGTTAAAGCCTTAAAACTTGCTTTTGGTGCAGGAGTTCAACATTCTTTTTAATAAAAGGCTCTGCAAATGTCCCTTTTCCAAAAAACGCATGGATTACCTGTTTTTATTTTTTAAAAGATAAGAAAGGGATATTAAATGTTCTTCGCATTCTTTGAGCTGAGGTCACCACCCTGAGGAGAATGTATCCTATTTCTAGAAATATAAGTTATAATATTTAGTATGAATTTAGGATCTCCACAGGTGTGAAGAGCATGCATTTGAGCCATTGCAGTGAAAAAGTTGTCAGGTGGCAACACAGAAAGATATTACACGCTTTCCCACGTTTAATTTTTTGTTGGTGGTGGTGAATTATGAAGGTGTGGGAATGCCACAGTGGATATTGATGGGAATTCATATATGAAAATGAAAAATTCATGGTAACTTTATATGCCTTAGAGCCCTTGGGGAGAAAGGGGCAGATGGGGCAGGGAGGGAATTTAAAAAGGAAAGTAGGGTTTGGAATTTAGACAAGATGTTCTTGCTGAAGATATAATTTGGGGTAATTAAGGTTATAGGGAAAACCTTGGAAGTCGCTCAGTATTTAAGGAGATAGTGTTGAGAATAGAGAAGGCGGAAAAAAAAATTAAAGAAAAAAAAAAAGAATAGAGAAGGTGACAAAAGACAGAATCTTAGGAAATATTGGTGTCAGAGATCAAGCTGTGCCTTTAAGGTTCCACAGGGCCAGAGAGGCGTGAGGTCCTCTCACCGAGCCCTGTCTGCTGGCCCCTGCCTTTGTTCCCTGGCTTCTTACCTTTCCTCCCTCTTGGGTTTCAGAAGGGATTTGTTGGGGATTGTAATCCGTTCCTGATTTCCCGTAGATCCTCCAGCATGGCACTTGCTTACACTGAGGCCCCGGTGCCCTGCAAGGCTTAGGAGAAGGCAGCTAAGGAGGAGTGGGCCAAAAAAAGCTGAAAAAGAATGATCCCAGTAATAGAAAAACTAGGAGACAGCTATATGTTAGAGGTCAAGGCGGGAGAGGTTTTCAAAGAGAATGAGTGAACCACAAATAGCTCTTAATGCTGCAGCAGGTGAGGTGACAGGAGCTGAGAATAGGCCGTTGAGTGTGGTGCTCAGCAGTGACCTTGGAGCGGGCAGGTTCAGGAGAACGTTGAAGCTGGAAGCCACACTTCATTTCAACAATGAATGGAGCTCGTGAGGTTGGGGCGGCTGAGTGACTATTCTTTCATGAACCATGGTGGTAAACAGGAGGAGAAGGATGGAGGGTCAAGCAGAGAGGAAATCTGGGCACATTTATACACTGTGTAGGAGGAGGAAGCCTGGAGACTTGGGGAGGGAGGAACTAGGGGTGAGACCAGATTGGAGCAGGAGAAGAGAGGAAATAGTGAAGCTGGGCCCTAGGAGAGAGGGAGGGAGGAGGAGATGAAACAGAGGGAAAACGCCTGCTTTGAGGTGTCTTTAAAAATAATAATAACCCAGTGATCTTTTAATTCTTATATGTCACTCACTTTGTATACACTGAAGAAATATGTGTTGGTTGTATTTATTCCTGACGTTTAGGCAAGAAGGCCAAACAGATCCTCAGGTGCTGCCACGTAAATACAGAATGAAGAATAATTGTGTCATTCCCTCTATGTTTTCCCTTTTTGCCCATTCTATAAGAAAAAGTGGTAAGCAAATTTTGCCTTAGCCAGCTCATTAAAATGTTTGCTTTCCTATCCCAGACTCAGTCATCTATCCTTGGCAAGGAGAAAGACTTTATCACATTGTTAAAGTAATATTCCTTAACTGGTTGTATTTTAAATTCTTTCATAATGATTCTGGATCCAATCAAGACTTGAGATCCTTCTTTTTGTGTTCCTTCTTGGGAGCCCTAAATATTTTGGGCAAAGATCTTGAAAGTGTTCTAAGTGGATGTTTCTGGAAGTTCGTGCTTTTCCTTTCATTGACTTTTTAAGAGAAAATTATTCTTTGAAATTCACAGACTTAACTAGTATTTATTGCTTTCTGTGCGTCAGGAACTATTCACTTACACTGTAAAATAACACTCTGCGTGGTAGGCGTTAACCCCATTTTACAGATGGTAGGGATACTGAGTCTTGGAGATTAAATGGCCTCACAAGGTAGATCTGAGATGTGAACCTAGACTTCCTGACTCCAGGGCCATTTTGAGCTTTCCACTCCTCGGGTGTTCCTGTTGTCATGTCAAACACCTCTAGTTTATACCCTGTCCCAAGCAAATGTACTTAGTGAGTTATTTTTATTATTGTGATTTTCATTGGTAAGGTAGCACTGGAGCAAGGATGCTTGTAATATAATAATCCTTCTTTGTGTTTTTTTCTTCTGACAATCATTTAATTGATAATTTTGAATTATTTAGAATTAGGATTAGCATCCAGCTCTCCTGGTTCCACAAAGAGTTTAGTTCAAGAAGCAAACTGCTCCCAGCCCTTCCCATAATGAGCTGTGTGAGGTGGGATAATTCATTGACCCTCTCTGATCTCAGTCTCCTCATCTGTAAGGTTGGAGTAGGATGATCATTAAGGGTGCCTCCAACCCTGGTGGCACAGTGGTTGGAAATCCACCTGCCAATTCAGGGGACACAGGTTTGAGCCCTGATCCAGGAAGATCCCACATGCTGTGGAGCGACTAAGCCCATGCACCACAACTACTGAGCCTGCGCTCTAGAGACCGCGAGCTGCAACTACTGAGCCCTCCTGCCACAACTACTGAGCCCGCGTGCCACAACTACTGAAGCCCAAACCCCTAGAGCCCATGCTCTGCAACAAGAGAAGCCACCGCAATGAGAAGCCCGCGCACCGCAACAAAGAGTAGCCCCTGCTCACCGCAACTAGAGAAAGCCTGCGCACAGCAATGAAGACCCAACACAGCCAAAAATAAATAAATAAATAAAATTTTTTAAAAGCAGAAATTTACTAAAAAAAAAAAAAAGGGGGGTCCCTCCAGGCTTATGATCCTGTGGAAACTTAGGAGAATTCTTTATTAGTGCTAATAATGCAAATCCAGATCTCAGTCTTTTATAAACAGCTGAATATGAATTTGCCCTGTACTTAGAATTTAGCCATATGAACTAGAAAAGTTTGAAAATAATTCTGTAAAATGATATAACTTTGACTGAAAAGCCTGCCTTTATTCTGCGGCCTTAATCCAAAATGCATGGAAGACTGGCCTTGTGTGGCAGGGTTTAAAAGGAACATGTTCTGTGTGGGCCCTGGGGGCAAATTTGAGTCTCCTGGTAACAACCACATCAAATCTGTTTAATCTGGGAAAGTGAGAATGAGATTAAGCAGATGGTTGAGAGAGTAGCAGGAAGAATGTGAGGCACTACATGAAAATCTGCCATGAAAATCTAAAGTGTTTCTAGCTACTACACTTGTTCAAAACTGACAAAAAGTGCTAGTCATTCTGTAAGGATCAAGAGAAAAAAGAGATTTCAAAGATGAGTGAATATGAGGAAAAAAAAAAAAAATCAGAGCAGGAGAGGGGAGAGCAAGTGTTTCTCCAAAAGTGTGGAGGAGGTCTGTAAGCATGATCGGGAGCCCTTCTCTCCCCTCATCCTGCTGCATGCAGTGCAGGAATACCACTGTGCCAGCCGGGGGTTGGGGTGCTGTTACTAATGACCGCTGGGGTGAAGGGGCAGAATCAAGTGGAAGGCCACTGATTTGAAAGATGTAAACTGACTACTGAATTACCTTTTGAGTACTATTCATACTTTAAAATTGATCCCTGTTGAAGTAGCAAATCGATTTTGCAGAACGATTTTTAGATTTTTTTTTTTTTTGCACTGTTACTAAAAACTGTAGGAAGATTTTTTTTTTTTTTTTTACCGTGGTTATATGTGTGGATATCCTGGTCTGTACAGATATATCTTTGCCTGCAACATATTTCTTTACTCTCTGAAACTATGGCTCATCAACTTTTCCATCGAAGCACAGAGGTGGGTAGAAACAGTGGCATGACAAGACAGTTTTACTGCTTATTCTTTTTAGAGCTTAGGCAACTGCATTCACTCTTTTTTCTCCCTTTCCTCTTCTGTAACCCCATCTTTTTTTCCCTTAGCACTCATGAATAGTGCACAGCAAAAATGCCCCGTGGACGAGGTATGTTTGTGACGATAAATAACATGGTGTCTTTTAAAAGTGCTGTGTCTGCTGATTCTGGCTTTAGTGATGGTGGTGATGGGATTTTAGCACACTCGGTGAGCCTCTGACTTAATGAAACCGTTCTTACAAATCAGACCTGCCACTCAGAGCTTTAGCCTCTCAGTCCTCCTTTATTCCAGTAGAGAAAATGCACCTCAAGTTGGTTAACTCTTGATAGAAATGTACTAGTCCATCATACCAGTTGATGGTATGAGTACAGAACATCCTCCAACTCTAGATCCAAGGGTTATGGTTTCAGATGTCAGGTTTGCTTTGCTAACCCCACGTAGGTTTTGCTGTCACAGCTCCAACCCCAGCCTAAATTTCATCCCCACCTCCCGTCTTCACCCCTGCCTTCCAGCTTTGGCATCCTCCTTGTTCAGAGAGAACCAGAACTTAATAGGAGGAAGAAAGAAAAGATTCATACCTTCAACCTTTTCAAGTCAGAAGAATTGAAAAAGTAGAGTATTGGAGACATAGGAAAGTAGAAGTAGTTTATGTCTGAAACAAATTCCCCTTTGTCCACAAATTTTTACAGTATAGTATTTGAAGATTTTTTTTGAAAGGTATCTTTTAAATGTGCCCCTTAAAATAGAAATACTATTCTCTATTACACATGTGTGTAATATGTGATCCCATATGTGACACATTTTCCAGGTCATCTGGTTAAGACATAATTTAATTTTAAAATAAAATTTGGAAAAAACCATCTAGCTTTTTGAGTTTGAGGTTTAAGGGAAATGTTAGTGCTGCAAATACAATAATACTATCTACTATAAACATTTTTATAAAAGTGCTTTGAACACTTTTTGCATGTATTATTATTATCTCAATGTAAGTAATAAAACAACTTAAGGCTTGTAAAACTCCAGAAAAATTAGAAAATAGATGGAAATTTGACCACTTCCACTCTCTTTACAATAGAGTTATAAACAAACATTACAAAAGTGTAGTAATATGGATTAGAATAGATATTTAAAGTTTTTTCTGCCCATTGTTATTTCATGTCATCATAATGCTCTTACCATGCAATTTCTATTTAGTAGCTGTCGTCTTTTCTCTGTTCATTCTACAAATTATTTTTCAGAACCACGGAATGTGCTTTGAGGAGTTTTTGAAATCTATATTTTCTTATGCAATTCAGATATATAACTATAATTAACTTTATGCCATATGAAAAGATTGTTTTGATTTGCTTTTCTACTATGGATGTTAAAATTCATGCATTCTCTCTGATGTCAAATATAAGCTAACTTTTTCCAATAGTATATCCTATAAAAATTTAAACCTTTATTGAATATACGAATTTTGTACTTTATCAGTGTATTCTTTCTTTTATAGCTTCTCGGACTTCTATTCAGAGTGAGCTTCATCGAGATAGGAGGTATGGTTATATTTATAATAGAGAACATAGATTCTGCTAATTATGAAGTAATAGTATGTCATCAGTTAGCAAGTTAAATATTTCTCTCTCATAAGGAGTGTATTACAGCCTCATCAGTACGTTTTCTGAATTAATCTGTAAGTTTGAATGATGATTGCACTTGAGAGAAGAAGCAGTACAAGCCTGAAAATCTTCTTTTGACAGTAATTATTTACTGAAGCCAATCTAAAAATGTTTATTAAGCAACTGCTCTATGGGAAGCATTGTAGTAACTACTTCAAAGAAATGCTTTGTACCTCATAGCTACTTAGTAAATGTCACATGGATGAATGAACTGATGACAGCATAGAAAATTGAATAAAGGAAGGATAAAGAAAGGAAAAGAGTCAGGCAGACTAGGTGGATAGCTGAATGAATAAAAATGGCTAGATGGCTGGTGGGAGGGAGGGATGGAGGGGAGCAGGGAGGAGTGAGTCACTGGATAGATAGAAGGAAGGGCCAATAGACAGATGATAGGATGGATGGAAGTGTGGACAGGTGGATAAATAGAAAGATAGATTTATGGTCCCTGCTGTCAGATTTCTTAAAGTATTGTGTTGACTAATGAAGAGCAAGGAGTTTATAGTCAGACATAGCCAAGTTCAAATCCTGACTTCGTTTCTCACCATGTGACCTTGGGAAGCTCCTTAACCTTTCTTAGCTTCTATATCCCCACCTTTAAAATGGCGCTAATCATACTTACCTCATAGGGTTGTCATAAGGGTTAATGCGTGTATAGTGGTTAACATTTATTAACTAGTAATTCATTATCTAGTTAGATAAAAGCTGTATAACAATTGGAATGACTCATTTGGATTCCACACAGGGAAGTGAAAGTAAGTTCACTGTGGCACACTTAGCATAATGTCGAAGAGGGGATTGGCTAAATGCAATTTGTGAACCGCTTTTTCTAACTCTGAGTATAATACATGCTCATTACAGAAAATATTGGAAAACTAATAAAAATATAAAGAATAAAGCACAGCGTATTCACGCTCCTACATAAAGACAGCAACAATTAATAGCTTTGAATAGTACATTCCAGATTATGAAGATAGGTAACAAGATTCTGTACATACATCTCAGAATCTCATTTTTCTCTATAATTAGATCTTATATTTCCCTTTGTCAATCCAGCCTCTTCTAATATATGACTGTTTGTGTTTAAATAATATTTGTCTGTGAGGTGATCATATTCTTTGTTTAATCATTTTTCTCATGTTGAATATATGTGTTCTTATTTCAGTTATTTGTGCTAATAAATAATCCTTGTTATTTAAATTTTTAAAAGCTATAAGTAGAGGTTCTTAGGTAATGCAATTCATTTAATCAATGGGCAGTTTCTCCTGATTCACAGGCTAGCATGAGAGTGTGTGTACGTATACAGTTTTTATAATGGCGGTGCTTTTTATTTTTATTTTCCATAGAGTTCTAGAGAAAGGCAGAGGAGGTATCATCATACCTATTTGTTAGATGAGAAAAGTGAGGCTCAGAGAGGTTGACTGATTTGCTCAGAGTCACGCAGTTGGTATTTGTTCGGAAATCAGGTCGAAGGTAAAGTGTAAACATGAGACCGTAGAATCAGGTTAAGAAAATGATGAAAGAAGCCACACCTAAATCACTGGGGCTCCAAGTATTGAAGATTAAGCATCAGATTCCTATACAAACTGACCAGGAACCCAGACACACACATCAGGGTCTAGAAGTGAACAAGTAAACTCTAAACACTTAAAGATCGTTCTGAATGGGGGAAAAGATCATTCTGAATGGGGGAGAGGTAGAGCGAGGAGGAGGGCGCTGTTCTTCTAATACATAGTATCATTTCAGAGTGTGTACTTTATAACGGAAAACTAAAACATTTCCATTCAACCAGTGCATTTTTCTGTCTTATGATACCCTATGTTTGTGCCATAGGCTAGATAGCAGAGCCCTGGGTTGAAGAGGTTGTATGGGTCTTGGTCCTCATTCTTACCACCCAGGGCAGAGCGAAGTGTACTCAGGGTACATCTCTAACTCTCTGAGGCCAGTGTCATGGAGGATGGCTGTCACGTGCTCCCTCGAAGCCTGCCTCGGTGTACTGTTAGAAAAAGTGCAGGTCAGACAGGTCATTTCTGTGACTATGGCAGTTCTTATGTCACTTTCTTGGGTGGTAGTTATTTTCATGAATCTTTGAACATTTACGAATAGACGATAGCTTGTTACCAAGCTGTAAAATCTCACTGAGGCTTCTGTCTGCTAGGCGCCCAGAGATCACCATTGTGGCAGCTGAGCCACTGAGGCCGACCTCGTGGTTTCCAGGAGCCCCACCCCCAGGACTGGCATTTCCCCCATCTTCCGCAGCAGGCCCTTGGAGGCCCAGTGAGCTGGTTCCTGCCGAGGTGAGTAAACATCGCATTATCTCTCTGCATTTTATTTTTAATGAAGTTCAAAGATAAGAACAGTGAGACCGTTAACACCTTGGCTGTCACCCATAGGTGTCTAAAATCTTCATCCTTCATTCTGCAGCTCCCACCATCGTATGAACAAGTCATAAAAGAAATCAACCAAGTTCAAGTTAACACTACAAATAATAATAATGCTGCTGCCACTCCAAGGCACACTACTACTTCAGCAACTCAGACTGACTTTTCAGAAGAAATAGACAACCATCTGCCTCAAAGTAATGCAAGTAATTTGTCTTCCCTAATTCTGACCTAGTTCTAGGGAAGTAATCAGTAGGCTCCAGCCTTTAAAATAATTTGCAATTTGTGCATAATTCATTGAGCTCTGCTTCCCAGTCGTTGTGATCACTGTGTGCTTGCTTTATTTGGGTTTGCTGTGATTATTATAATAGGCCATTCTTCATCCTCACAAGCCGCAGCCCCAATCTCTGGGGTTCACCCTAGTTCATATCACAAAAACATCATCTTTTTTTATTATTTTTTTAAATTTCTTTATTTTATTTTATTTTTGGCTGCGTTGGGTCTTCGTTGCTGTGTGCGGGCTTTCTCTAGTTGTGGCGAGCAGGGGCTACTCTTCATTGCGGTGCGCGGGCTTCTCATTGCGGTGGCTTCTCTTGTTGTGGAGCACGGACTCTAGGTGCGCGGGCTCAGTAGTTGTGGCATGTGAGCTCAGTAGTTGTGGCTCGCGGGCTCTAGAGCACAGGTTCAGTAGTTGTGGCGCATGGGCTTAGCTGCTCCACGGCATGTGGGATTTTCCTGGACCAGGGCTCGAATCCGTGTTCCCTGCATTGGCAGGCAGACTCTTAACAACTGCGCCACCAGGGAAGTCCCCAAAACATCATCCTTTTAACTCATGGTTGGTATTACTGCTGATGCCCTTTATTCCCATTGAGAAAGCTGTTATATTTAGCACTTAACTTGATAGGGTGCTAGAAGTGGTTGTCCCGTTAGGCTTTTAAAAAGCATTCTATTAAGATAACAAATGAGAGTAAGTTACTTTGGAAAAGTAAAGCAAGAATTTTGGGAATTTTGACAAGAGAGAAATGGTCATTGATAAGTCTACTGAGAATCAGGAATGTAATGGTGTTTTAAAATATTATATAGGGACTTCCCTAGTGGTCCAGTGCTTAAGACTCTGCATTTCCACTGCAATGGAAGCACGGGTTCCATCCCTAGCCGGGGAACTAAGATCGTGTATGCTGCACAGTGTGACAAAAAAAATAAATAAAAATAAAATATTATATAATGAATATTTTTATATGAATAAATATAATGTGAAGAACCCTCCTACAGGAAGCTGAATATAAACATCTCTCCATTGATTTTAGAATTACTTTTTCCTAAGGAAGGAAACCAAAATCTCTTGATAGTCTACATGTATATTTTTAAACTCTGTGTATCCTTTTTCTTTGAAATTATAACATGGCAGCTTCTGTTCGTTTTGGTCTTGTCAGCACTGCCGGCACCTCTGAAACCTCTCCTGCCTTCCCCAGCAGCCTCAGCCAGCGATCCTCCGACAGACGAGACGCCTTTAATAGTCTTTGATATTTCTGAAGAACAGAGTTGTCCAGAAAACTCCAGTGCTACAAGATGTCCAGTGCCCAAACCAAGATCAAAAAGCAACCTCAGACCAGTGGCCAGAGAGCCTCACGTTAAAGAGCAGGATCCCCAGAAAAGCAGCCCAGCGGCCACGCCAGAGGAGGCAACCCCGAGCCGGCCCCAGCCCCTGTGGGACGATACCGGCCACTCGGACAGTCAGGCAGTGATGAACATTATGAACGCAGAACGGAGCCCAAATACCGTCGTTTCCAGGATCAAAGCACTTGGGGGTCAGACAAATGCGGAAAGCGTGGGACCGCCCAAGAAGCCAGAAATTGCCCCCCGCACAGTCCCCCCGAGGCCTGCTCCTGCCTCAGGGAAACCCTCTGTGGCTCCCAAACCGGCAGCTGACAGAGCCTCTGGAGGCTGGGACTCCTGGACCACAAACAGACTCCGGGGGTCCTCTAGGGAAGGCCTCACCCCACACTCTCCACCGCAAGAAGCAGGGAGCGTCCCTGCAACCAAACCCGAATTGCCAAAGAAACCGAATCCTGGCCTCATACGAAGTGTTAATCCCGAGAGTCTGGGAGGAGGGTCCATGGCCGAGAGCCCCGCCAGTGGGAAGAAAGCCCCGACTCCGGCTCCTCGGCCTTTGCTGCCCAAGAAATCAGCTTCTGCAGGAGCGGCCCCCTACCCTGCGGCCTCAGAAACGCCCCCCTACCCTGCGGCTTTGCTGAAACCCATCACTGTGCCTCCCCGACTCTCCGTGGCGTCACAAGCCAAAGCGTTCAGGTCCCTGGGAGAAGGACCCCCGGCCAGCCCCGCAGTCCCGGTTCTGCAAAGCAAGCCTCCGGGGGACATCGACCTCATCAGCTTTGACGATGAGGTTTTACCCGCCCCATCTGGGAACCTGGCTGAAGACTCTATTGATTCAGAGATGGTTCTGGGTGAGTAAAACTCAGAAGTGGAGGGCAATCTAAATTCATCATAGGGTATCTCAAATGGCACTTGCTGTTTTCGTTTCTGGCACATAAGTTATTGAGGCGTGGACGTGCATGTGTGTGTGTGTGGATGTGTAGAGACAGGGAGAAACACAGCGAGATTAAGAAACAAGGAGCCGGGGCTTCCCTGGTGGTGCAGTGGTTGAGAGCCCGCCTGCCGATGCAGGGGACACGGGTTCGTGCCCCGGTCTGGGAAGATCCCACATGCCGCGGAGCGGCTGGGCCCGTGAGCCATGGCCGCTGAGCCTGTGCGTCCGGAGCCTGTGCTCCGCAACGGGAGAGGCCACAGCAGTGAGAGGCCCACATACAGAAAAAAAAAAAAGAAACAAGGAGCCGGGTGGGAGATGGAATCAGAGAGCGAAGGGAAAATCTGGGATGGGGAGATGGTGACGGAGAAAGAGGGAGGCACACGTGTTGATTACTCTCACATGAGCCAGAAATAAGCAGACTGGGACCAGGGACTTAACTAGATGAGAGGCCGGCTCCCTCCTCGGGCAGGTGGAGGTTCAAGCATTAGGAGGAAGAGAGGGAAACTTCTCAGAGTGGGGAAGTCATGCCCCAGAAGGGCTCCTCAGATGGAGCCAGCCCCACGGGAGTGCCGGGAAAGGGGCCAGCCCTGCGGAGGACTCTGGCAAGAGCAGTAAACCCGGCCATATGTTGCAGAATGTTGTTCCGTCATCTTCACAGAACACCTTCCCTTGGGAATGGAAAGTTTTGTAAATAAACTACAACAGTTGTAAGCTTCCTGCCAAGATCGGGACAATTAGATTTCCCAAGAGGCAGAGAGTATGTTTTCTTTCCTCACACTGTTCAAGTGGAGAGTGTGATGGTAAAGCTTATCTTTGATTTGTCAAACTAAACTGCTGTACTTGTCATTGCTAAGATTCCTTTCACTGCTGCTTACTTACTTGGGCAGAATTTATGAACGTGTAAGCGTAATAGTATTTTCAAAGGGTTAGCTGTCGTCTTCTAAATGTTTAACATGCATCAAAATGATATAAGCTCTGTGATTCAGAACCAAATTCTGCTAAGCACAGGCATATTTGAAATGATAACAACCACCTATTTATTAAATATTTATCATGCACACAACATTGTAACTGGCTACAGCATGCCTCTTGTCCATAAGGAGTGGAAAGAAAAACATGAGGATATATTGAACTTCTGCCTAGCTCCAAACCCT